>NC_081375.1:53113775-53323775 GCF_030684315.1 Stegostoma tigrinum | reverse complement strand
GGGAGGGTGGAATTCAGTGTGCGAGACTGGGTTTGGGTAAGAGCCATGCCCCTGTGGTACTGTTAGCATCCCCTTGGGACACGAACAGTGTGTCTTGTCATTTTCTGAACATTGTCCCGTTTTCACTTCCAGGTGAAGCCTATTGTATCGAACTACTTCAAGCAACACAACATCCCTTATAACGAGGACAGCTACCTGTCTCGCCTTCGCCTGTTCATTGACAAGTACGAAGAGCTGATGGTTGATGCGCCCCAGCTGACTGAGTTAGTTGGGGTTCAGTGAGAGACTATCACTGGTTCCAGTCCCATCAGCAGTCAGCAACAACATGAACACGCCAACAATACTGCACCTCACCAAACTGGTTCATGGGAGTTACACAGTTGCTTAAGTGGGACTTACATTACTGTCTAATAGGGAATTACAAGATTGTTCAATGAGGAATGAACTGTTTAATGGGGAATTTTAAAAAATGGCTTGTGGAAATTATCGTTTGTTTAATGAGGTGTTCCAGAACTGGTCAATGGAGAAAGTCTTGAAAAGGGACTGCACATGATTAACAAACCCATAGCAGACTCAGAAGGTCAGGGGTCTAACCATCTTTGAGACCTATGCTGAACCTCCAGGCAAATATTGAGGGAGAGTCGTACTGTTGGTACAGAGGGAGTGCCACACTGTCGGAGGGTCAGTATTGAGGGAGTGCCACACTGTCACAGGGTCAGTACTGAGGGAGTGCCGCACCGTTGGAGGGTCAGTACTGAGGGAGTGCCACACTGTCGGAGGGTCAGTACTGAGGGAGTGCCGCACTGTACAGGGTCAGTGCTGAGGGACTGAGCACTGTCAGAGGGTCAGTGCTGAGGGAGTGGGCACTGTCGGAGGGTCAGTACTGAGGGAGCGGGCACTGTCAGAGGGTCAGCGCTAAGGGAGTGCCACACTGTCGGAGGGTCAGTACTGAGGGAGTGAGCACTGTCAGAGGGTCAGCGCTAAGGGAGTGCCACACTGTCGGAGGGTCAGTACTGAGGGAGTGAGCACTGTCAGAGGGTCAGTACTGAGGGAGTGCCGCACTGTCAGAGGGTCAGTGCTGAGGGAGTGCAGCACTGTTGGAGGGTCGGTACTGAGGGAGTGAGCACTGTCAGAGGGTCAGTGCTGAGGGAGTGAGCACTGTCGGAGGGTCAGTGCTGAGGGAGTGAGCACTGTCGGAGGGTCAGTGCTGAGGGAGTGCTGCACTATCTGTGTGCTATGTTTTAGTTGCAGTATTAAGACCAAATGTGCACCCTGAGAGGGTTAGAGGAAGCTGATGACAGGAGCGCCATGTCCTGGCCGAGATTTCTCAGTCCCAAACAATAAGTGATGTGGCGTTTGTAAGCAATGCTGCCTGTGGGAGCTTGTCGTGCAGAATTGGTTGAGATTTTTTTGCTGTCAGGCCATAGTGACCTGACTTTCAACTGTGCTTCATTGGTTTTTACTGCTCCATGCGCCGTCTGGAGGAAGTGTTGGACACTATGCAAATGCAGCTTAGGCTCTGACAGGGCAGAAAGCTGAAGCCAGTGTCTCCTGTCTGACAGTGAGAGACCAGTCCACAGGCTGCTCGGAGACAGATTTCAACCAGTTACACATTAAGGCAATGGTTTGAGAGATGGCCAGGCACTGAGTGAGGTCTGACCAGAGAGAGCCCACCCACAGGCTCTGAGCTGGGGATCTGACTGAGGTTTCTGCTCAATAACCCAGTGAGGAGAGGGCATCCCAACCTCTTCCTGAGTTCGGCAAACAGGAGAAAGGAACACTGTTATGCACAGACCACGTACATCGGTGAACGCTGACGTAGCCAGTGCAATGGTTACTGTTTTACTGAAGTTGCTGGCCACCAGAGGGCATGTTTAGAAACTATACCATCACAGTTGAAACACAGGGAAATCTCCTGTAAGAGCTAGCCCTGGGGTTGGAGGTGTGGGAAGCTGTTGAGCATTGAGACCAGCGATGGCTTGAACCCAAATCACACCCCAGCCCAGCACCACTCCAATCTCAGCCATCGGCCACCACAGAACCAGTTGGTGTTCAGTGTGGGGTACACCGAGACTCATTCAAACTGTCCCCACATCCTGTTCCAGACAATCTCCCTGCTCCTCTCCACTGTGACTCTCCCCTGGTCAGTCTCCCAGACACCCTCCCTGCTCCTCTCCACTGTGACTCTCCCCTGGTCAGTCTCCCAGAAATTCTCCCTGCTCCTCTCCACTGTGACTCTCCCCCAGACACTCTCCCGGTCAGTCTCCCAGACACTCTCCCAGCTCCTCTCCACTGTGACTCTCCCCTGGTCAGTCTCCCAGACACTCTCCCTGCTCCTCTCCACTGTGACTCTCCCCCAGACACTCTCCCGGTCAGTCTCCCAGACACTCTCCCTGCTCCTCTCCTGGTCATTCTCCCAGACACTCGCCCAGACACTCTGCCAGTCACTCTCCCACACACTCTCCTGGTCATTCTCCGATAACCAACCCTCTATCACTGGAGCAATTTGGTAAACTTTCTCTGTGCTGCCCCCATAGAAATATAGCCTCCTTCAGTAAGGAAGTCAAAACTGTCCGTAGTTGCCCAGCTCGCTCTCACCAATGCACGGTATTGTTGTAGCAAGACTTCTCTACTTTCCTGCACCATCCCCATAACAGCAAAGGCTAATATTCCAGGTGCCTCCCTAATCACTTGCTGCATCTGTGTGTTACAGTTTTCTGATTCACGTCCCAGGATACCCAGATCCGACTGCATCAGAGATTTCTGTGACCTCCCTCTATTTAAACAATATTCTGCTTTTTCTGTTCTTCTTGCCAAAGTGGACATGTTCACATTTCCCCAAGTTGCATCTGCAAAGGTTCTGCTTTCTCATTTTCACTTTCTAGATCCCTTTACCAACACAGCTGCCTCCTCCCACAGGCCACTATCAAGGTCACTCTCCGATCTACCTTTGGACAATACAGCTTCGCCTTAATACAGTCTCATCGCAATACAGTCTCACTACAACATAGTCTCACCACAATACAGTCTCACCACAACACAGTCTCACCACAATGCAGTCTCTCCACAACACAGTCTCACCACAATATAGTCACACCACAATACAGTCTCACCACAACACAGTCTCACCACAACACAGTCTCACCACAATATAGTCACACCACAATACAGCCTCACCACAATACTGTCTCACCACAATATAGTCGCCCCACAATACAGTCTCACCACAACACAGTCTCACCACAATATAGTCACACCACAATACAGCCTCACCACAATACAGTCTCACCACAACACAGTCGCCCCACAATACAGTCTCACCACAACACAGTCTCACCACAATAATGTCTCATCACAATGCAGTCGCCCCACAATACAGTCTCCCCACAACACAGTCGCCCCACAATACAGTCTCACCACAACACAGTCTCACCACAATACAGTCACACCACAATACAGCCTCACCACAATAATGTCTCACCACAATACAGTCTCACCACAATACAGTCTTGTCATAATACAATGCGATCATTCATCAAAGTTGTTCAAATAGATAAAAAAAATTCCCCAATTTTGCACTCCTCTTCTTGAGCTCACCCTATCCTCAGCCACAGTTTATAACAGCCCCTCTTTACTTGCCCCTCATTCTCTCTCCACCCTATCCCTCCCCTTTCCTACTGTGGCAGTGGGGGCACTGTATGGCATTGAGCCTGTTGTCATTACTACGGTCTATGCTGTAGCAAATTCAACCTCAGTGACAACCCGCAAACCCCCTCACCCCGCCCCACCCCCAGGAAGGTGAGTGAGGCTGTGTGGGGCAGCACAAGATCTACCCTGGCCTCCAGCAGGGAGCATGCCGGCATTCTGCCCACTATCTAAACTTTCCCATGGTATGAAATGCCAACGGGTGCAGCCACACTGCCCTGGGAGGTTCCCAATCAGCAGCCTCAGGCTGGGGGTTCCACTCTCTCAGCAGTTCAGCCCATGCTCTCTTTGCTGGCAGAGGTCAGGAGCCTAAACACAGCAACATGTTGGCACAAGGAACCCCGTTGAGCAGACAGTGAGTGCCTGGCACCATTGATAGGAGATTGACAATGGTCCTGAGGGGGATCCCAGGTACAGAGCCAGGTCTACATTCTCACCACAAGGGAGCCACGTTCAGCAACGTGTGAACTGTTCAAGACAAGGAGAAGGAGGAGGTGGAGCAGATTTATCGACTGAGTGGTCACCTCCAGAGATGTCAAAATCACCAGGGACATTTCGCAAACTTCCAGCTGCACCATTCACTTCCTCCCCATACCTCCCCCCCCCCCAACTATTCCCTTCCTCTCTATCCCCACCCTCACCATTCCCTTCCTCCCCATTCCTTTCCTCATCATTCCCTTCCTCCCCATCCCCACCCTCACCATTCCCTTCTGCCCTATCCCCACCATCACCATTCCCTTCCTTCCCATTCCCACCCTCACCATTCCCTTCCTCCTGATCCCTACTCTCACATTCCCTTCTACTCCAGTCCCAATCTCATCATTCTCTTCCTTCCCATCCTCACCCTCACCATTCTGATTCCTCCCAAACCCCACCCTCATCATTCCCTTTCACCCCAGTCCCACCCTCACCACTCTCTTTCTCTATATTCCCACCCTCACCATTCCCTTCCTCCCCAGTCCCACCCTCATCAATCCCTTCCTTCCCATTCCCACCCTCGCCATACTGATTCCTCCTAAGCCCCAACCTCATCATTCCCTTCCTCCCCAGTCCCACCCTCATCATTCCCTTCCTCCCCATCTCCACCCTCTCCATTCCCATCCTCCCCATCCCCACCCTCACCATTCCCTTCCTCCCCATCCGCACCCTCACCATTCCCTTCCCCCCCACCCCCATCCTCACAATTCCCTTCCTTCCCATTCCCAGCCTCATCCCCATCCTCCCCATTCCCACCCTCATCATTCCCTTCCTCCCCAGTCCCACCCTCATCATTCCCTTCCTCCCCATCCCCACCCTCACCATTCCCTTCCTCCCCAACCCCACCCTCACTATTCCCTTCCTCCCCATCCCCACCCTCACTATTCCCTTCCTCCCCATCCACACCCTCACCATTCCCTTCCTCCCCATCCGCACCCTCACCGTTCCCTTCCGCCCCACCCCCATCCTCACAATTCCCTTCTTTCCCATTCCCAGCCTCATCCCCATCCTCCCCATTCCCACCCTCATCATTCCCTTCCTCCCCAGTCCCACCCTCATCATTCCCTTCCTCCCCATCCCCACCCTCACAATTCCCTTCCTTCCCATTCCCAGCCTCATCCCCATCCTCCCCATTCCCACCCTCACCATTCCCTTCCTCCCCAGTCCCACCCTCATCAATCCCTTCCTTCCCATTCCCACCCTCGCCATACTGATTCCTCCTAAGCCCCAACCTCATCATTCCCTTCCTCCCCAGTCCCACCCTCATCATTCCCTTCCTCCCCATCCCCACCCTCTCCATTCCCATCCTCCCCATCCCCACCCTCACCATTCCCTTCCTCCCCATCCGCACCCTCACCATTCCCTTTCCCCCCCACACCCATCCTCACAATTCCCTTCCTTCCCATTCCCAGCCTCATCCCCATCCTCCCCATTCCCACCCTCATCATTCCCTTCCTCCCCACCCAGACCCTCACCATTCCCTTCCTCCCCACTGCCACCCTCAACATTCCCATCCTCCACATCCTCACCCACACCATTCCCTTCCTCCCCATCCCTATCCTCACCATTCCCATCCCTACCCTCACAATTCCCATCCTCCTGGTCTCCACCCTTATCATTCCCTTCCTCCCCAACCCCACCCTCACTATTCCCTTCCTCCCCAGTCCCACCCTCATCATTCCCTTCCTTCCTATCCCCACCCTCCCCATTCCAATTTCTCCTAAGCCCCACCCTCATCATTCCCTTTCTCCCCAGTTCCACCCTCACCACTCCCTTCCTCCCTATTCCCACCCTCTCCATTCCTAACCTCCCCATCCGCACCCTCACCATTCTCTTCTTCCTGATCCCCACCCTCACTATTCCCTGCCTTCCCATCCCCACCCTCATCATTCCCTGCCTTCCCATCCCCACCCTCAATATTCCGATTCCTCCTAAGCCCCACACTCATCATTTCCTTTCTCCCCAGTCCCACCCTCACCACTCCTTTCTCCCTATTCCCACCCTCTCCATTCCCATCCTCCCAATCCCCTCCCTCACCATTCACTTCCTCCTTATGTCCACCCTCATCATTCACTTCCTCCTGATGTCCACCCACACCATTCCCATCCTCCCCAACCCCACCATCACCATTCCCATCCTCCCCATCCTCATCCTCACCATTCTCTTCCTCCCCATCCCCACCCTCAGGATTCCCTTTCTCCTCATCCCCAACCTCACCATTCCCTTCCTCCCCATCCCCAACCTCACCATTCCCTTCCTCCTGATCTCCACTCTCATTAATACTACAACATTCCTTCTTTTCTCTTCCATGGGATTTGGGTGTAACTGTAAAGTTCAACATTTGTGGTCATTCCCTAATTATCCCTTGAATGTTGTGTTTTGCTTGGTCCACTTTTAAAGGCAGATCAGAGACAACCACATTGTATAGTTTAGGTCTTATAGAAACCTTTACAACAGCAAGAAAATGCAGGAAAGATGTTCCCAATGACAGGTGGAGTGCATCACCAGGGGCCGCAGTGTAAGGGTACAGGTTAGGCCATTTAGGTTTGAGATGAGGAGTAATGTTTTCAACCAGACAGTTGTGAGCCTATGGAATTCTCTACCACAGAAAGCAGATGAGGCCAAAACCTCAAATGTTCGAGTTTGTTATAGAATCACAGAGCCATACAGCATGGAAATAGGCCCTTCGCTCTAATGCTTCTGTGCCCACCAGATTTCCCAATCTGGCCTAGTCCCAGTTGCCAGCATTTGGCCCATGTCCCTCTAAACCCTTCCCATTCATGCACCCATTCAGATACTATTAAATGCTGTAATTGTACCAGCCTCCACCACTTCCTCTGGCAGCTCATTCCATACACACACCACCCTCTGTGTGAAAATGTTTCCCCTTAGGTCCCTTTCCCCTCTCACCTTAATCCTATGCCCCTCTAGTTTTGGACTCCCCAACCTGGGAAAAGAGCTTGACTATTCTCCCTATCCATGCCGCTCATGATTTTACAAACCCATATAAGGTCACCCCTCGGCCTCTGAGGATCTTGGGACAAATGTCACAGGTTATTCATTCTCTCCCTGTAGCTCAAACCCTCCAACCCTGGCAACATCCTTGTCAATATTTTCTGCACCCTCACAAGTTAAACAACAAACGTCCTGTAAAAAGTTGATGAGAACTGAAGGCATAATTCTAGAAGCAGACAAACCAATGTCCTGTACAGACACAACATGACCTCCCAACTCCTATACCCAATGTTATGACCAATGAAGATAAACATGCCAAATGACTTCTTCACTAACCTATCTACCCACAACTCCACTTTCAATTAACTATGCTCAGAGCGGGGAGGGGTCCTGTGCTCAGTGGGTGGATGGATCCTGAGCTCAGTGCAGGGAGTGGACCTGAGGTCAGTGGGGGAGGGGTCCTGAGGTCAGTGGGGGAGGGGTCCTGAGCTCAGTGCGGGATGGGGTCCTGAGCCCAGTGGGTGGATGGATCCTGGGCTCAGTGCAGGGAGGGGTCCTGAACTCAGTGGGGGAGGGGTCCTGAGCTTAGTGCGGGGAGGGGTCCTGAGCCCAGTGGGTGGATGGGTCCTGAGCTCAGTGAGAGGAGTGGTCTTGAGCTCAGTGCGGGGAGGGGTCCTGAGCCCAGTGGGTGGATGGGTCCTGAGCTCAGTGAGAGGAGTGGACTTGAGCTCAGTGTGGGGAGGGGTCCTGAGCTCAGTGAGAGGAGTCGTCTTGAGCTCAGTGCAGGGAGAGGTCCTGAGTGCAGTGGGGGACAGGGGAGATGGGTGAGGGGGCAGTGGGTTGGGGAAGGGTGAGCTGAGGAAGTGAGATAAAGGAGGTCAAGAAAGGAGGATAGTAAGAGTGGGAAAACAGAGATGGTCAAAGTGTGGATGTGAAGGCAAATTATTGGAAAGGGCTCTGGGAGACAGGATTTATGATCACTTGGAAAGGCACAGTTTGATTCATGACAGTCAGCATGGATTTGTGAGGGGTAGATCATGCCTCACAAACCTTATTGAGTTCTTTGACGAGGCAAACAAACACGTGGATGAAGGTAGAGCAGTGGATGTGGTATACACGGATTTAAGTAAGGCATTTGATAAGGTTCCCCACGGTAGGCTCATGCAGAAGTAAGGAGGTATGGGATAGGGGGAAATGTGGCAGATTGGATACAGAATTGGCTGACCATTAGAAGACAAGGGGTGGTAGTGGACGGAAAATATTCAACGTGGTGCTCAGTGACGAGTGGTGTGGCACAAGGATCTGTTCTGGGTCTTTTTCTATTTGTGATTATGGTAAATGATTTGGATGTGGGAGTGGAAGGGTGGATCAGTAAGTTCGTGGATGATACAAAGGTGGGTCGAGTTGTGGATTGTGCAGAGGGCTGTTCTAGGTTACAAAGGGACATTGATAGGATGCAGAGCTGGGCTGAGAAGTGGCAGATGGAGGTTAACCCTGAAAAGTGGGAAGTGATGCATTTTGTTAGGACAAATTTGAAAGCAGAATATAGGGTTAATGGAAAGATTCTTGGCAGTGTGGAGGAGCAGAGGTTTTTCGGGGTTCATGTCCACAGTTCCCTGAAAGCTGCCACACAGGTGGACAGAGTTGTTAAGAAGGCAAACGGTGTGTTAAGTTTTCATTAATAGAGGGATTGAGTTGAAGAGCCATGAAGTTATGCCCCAGCTATACAAAAGCCTGGTTCGGCCATATCTGGAGTATTGTGTCCAGCTCTGGTCGCCTCATTACAGGAAAGATGTGGAAGCGTTGGAAAAGGTGCAGAGGAGATTTACCAGAATGTTGCATGGAATGGAGGGAAGGTCTTACAAGGAAAGGTTGAGAGAGCTAGGGCTTTTCTCTTTAGAATGACGAAGGATGAGAAGTGACTTGATAGAGGTGTAGAAAATGATCAGAGGTACAGATAGAGTAGGCAGCCAGAGACTTTTTCCTTGGGTGGAGGTAGCTATTATGAGGGGGCATAGTTTTAAAGTGAGTGGAGGTAGATATAGGGGAGACATGAGAGGTAGATTCTTTATTCAGAGAGTGGTAGGGGCTTGGAATGCATTGCCAGACAGGGTAGTGGATTTGGCCTCATTAGGGGCATTTAAGCGGCTATTAAATAGGCATATGGATGACAGTATAAGGTGGGGGTGGAGGTTAGATAGACTTTAGGTTTAGGGTAAAAGTTCAGCACAACATCATGGGCCGAAGGGCCTGTACTGTGCTGTACTGTTCTATGTTCTATGCTAAACGTTCTTTAAACCAGAGCGGCGGGACTGGCTGGAGATTGATATTTGAGAGAAAATGTTTCATGCTGTCTGAAATTCATTCATGGAAAATGGCACTGTTGCCTGGGCCAGCATTTATTGCCCGTCCCTAGTTGCCCTTGAGAAGATGGTAGTGAACAGCGTCCTTGAACCGCTGCAGTCCACCTGCTGCAGGTGGACCCAAAATGCCATTAGGGAGGGAATTCCAGGATTTTGACCCAGTGATAGTGAAGGAATAGCAATGTATTTCCAAGTTAAGATGGTGAGTGGTGTGGAGGGGATCTTGGAGGTGGTGAGGTTCCCATGTATCCACTGCCCTTGTCCTTCTAGATGGAAGTGTTCGTGGGTTTGGAAGGTGCTGTCTGAGGATCTTTGGTGAACTTCTTCAGTGCAACTTGTAGACAGTGCACACTGCTGCTACTGAGCATCGGTGGTGGAGGGAGTGGGATGCTTGCGGATGTGGTGCCAATCAAGCGGCTGCTTTGTCCTGGATGGTGTCAGAGCTTCTTGAGTGTTGTCGGGGCTGCACCCATCCAGGCAAGTGGGGAGTATTCCATCGCACTCCTGACTTGTGCCTTGTAGATGGTGGGCAGGCTTTGGGGAGTCAGGAGGTGAGTTACTCACAGCAGTGTTCCTAGCTTCTGAGTCTGGTTCAGTTTCTGGTCAATTATAAGCCCCTTGGATGTTGATAGTGAGGGGATTCAGTGATGGCAACACCATTGAATGTCATGGGTCAGTGGTCGGCTTGTGATGGTCATTGCCTGGCGTTTAATTGGCACGAATGTTACTTACCACTTGTCAACCCAAGCCTGGATACTCTCCAGATGTTCAGTATCTGAGGAGTCATGAATGGTGCTGAGCTTCATGCAATCATAAGTTTCTGACCTTATGATGGAGGGAAGGTCATTGATGAAGCAGCTGAAGATGGTTGGGCCTAGGACCCTACCCTGAGGGAACTCCTGCAGAGATGTCCTGGAGCTGAGATGATTGACTTCTAACTACCATGACCATCTTCCTATGTGTCAGGTATAATTCCAATCACTGGAGCATTTGATTCTAGTTCTTCTAAGGCTCCTTGATGTCACATTCAGTCAAACGCAGCCTTGATGTCAAGGGCTGTCACTCTCACCTCAGCCTCTGGAATTCAGCTCTTTTGTCCGTGTTTGAACCAAGTCTGTAATGAGGTCAGGAGCTGAGTGGCCCTGGCGGAACCCAAGCTGGGCGTCACTGAGCAGGTTATTGCTGAGCGGGTGCTGCTTGATAGATCTGCTAGTGACACCCTCCATCACTTTACTGATGATTGAGAGGAGGCTGATGGGGCAGTAATTGGCCGGGTTAGATTTGTCTTGGTTTTTATGTACAGGACACACCTGGGCAATTTTCCACATTGTTGGGGAGATACCATGTTGTAACTGCACTGGAACAGCTTGGCTGGGGGAGGAGTAAGTTCTGGAGCACAAGTCTTCAGTACTGTTGCCGGAATATTGTCAGGGCCCATAGCCTTTGCAATATCCAGTGTCTCCAACCGTTTGTAACTTTCACGTGGAGTGAAGCGAATTGGCTGACGATTGGTATCTGTGATGATGGGGACCACTGGAGGAGGCCGAGATGGATCATCCACTCGGTACTTCTGGCCGAAGGTTGCTGCAAATGCTTCAGCCTTATTTTTTGCACTGAGGTGCTGGGCCCTTCCATCATTGAGGATAGAGATATTTGTGGAGTGCTGTGCTGGTGTATTGAGCTGTGGGAGGTTTGTTACTGTAAGACACAGGAGCATTCAATCAATCGAAGCTGCCCTGCCATTGAATGAAATCATGACTGAATGATAATTCCCAACTTCACTTTCCTGCCTTTTCCCCGTAATCCTTGATTCCCTTACTGATTAAAATTCTTGCTCAGCATTGAATGTATTTAATGACCCAGTCTCAACAGCCATCTGTGATAAAGAATTCCACAGATTCACTCCCCTCTGAGAGAGGAAATTGATCCTTTCTCTGTCTTAAACGAGTGACTTCCTACTCTGAGATGGTGCCGTTTGGTCCTAGACTCTCCCACAAGGGGAAACAACCTTACCCCATTTCCCTTTACGAGACATCTAAGAATCACATCCCATTCTTCTAAATTCCAACAAATGAAGGCTCAAAAACAACTCAATCTCCCTCATAAAACAGTCCTCCCACAGTCTGTGTGGGCTTGGTAAATTGGCCATGCTAAATTGCCCATAGTGTTCAGCGATGTGTAGATTAGGTGGGTTATGGGGAATAGGTCTGGATCTGGGTAGGATGCTCCAATGGTCGGTGTGGACTTGTTGGACCAAGGGGCATCTTATCACACTGTAGGGATTCTATGATCTATAAAGCCTTATAGTTAGTTCAGTTGGCTGGACAGCTGGTTTGTGCTATGGAATGATGAGGCCAATCTCCAATACAAGCTGAGGTTACCATGAAGGATTTACTCCTCAGCTCAGGTTAAACTGCCACCAGTAGTGGTTCTAACAGCAGAGCTGTCTTATCATCTGGTAATCATCTGGTAATGTTAGATATTATTAGATATAAGTTTCTGTTTTACAGGATTGCAACCATTCACAGACGGCCTAAGCAGCAGGGAATCAGTCTTTCTTAGGTTTAAGTCTCCCATGCACTTCTTATACCTGACTTGGTGTTAGGACCTCCACAGTGGTCCTGATAATGCACGTCCTCAAGTAGGTCCCATCTGCAAGAGAATGTGGCCCTGTATCTGCAGCAGAATAGTGTCAACAATAATGAACAACAGTGCCACCACATGGATCTCAGCAATACTACAACCAGCACTGTATATCTGATAGATAAAAACTAAAAGTCCTTCCATTTACTTAGCTATTCCACTTTGGTTAAAAGGTTAAACCTATTTCATTCCTTCAATGTACTAAGAAAAAAAGCAGTGTTCCTTCCAATTTACCGTGGTCTTAGCAAGTATTTATTGTCCAATTACCCTTCAAAAGGTGATAGTGCCCCAACATTAACGCGATCTGAGCAGCTGGCCAGGAGATATCACAGGGACAGTGAAGACTCAGCCGCATCGCTCTGGGTCTGGAGTCACATGTACACCAGACCAGGTAAAGACAGCAGTTTCCTTTTCCTTTATCCAAAGGACATCAGTGACCCAGGTGGGGTTTTACAACAATGTCAGTGTCTCAGTCACCATTGTTACCAGGTTCCACTTCTTTAAAACGCATTGAATTAACCATAGTTAAATCCCCCAGCATTTGCGACTCCAAATTATTAACTCTGGCCCTCAATCTCAGAAGAAGTGATTGCACACTGAAGATAGAGATGAGGAGGAATTCCTTCACTGCATGGGTCTCTTGAGACTGGGTCTTTCAAGCCAAGAATAGACCGAGTGTGGCATGAGGGACCCCTTACAGAACTGGAATCAATCGGTCAGAAATAATGGGAACTGCAGATGCTGGAGAATCCAAGATAACAAAGTGTGAAGCTGGATGAACACAGCAGGGCCAAGCAGCATCTCTGTGCTCCTGAGATGCTGCTTGGCCTGCTGTGTTCATCCAGCTTCATACTTTGTTATCTTGGAATCAATGGGTATCAGGAGAAAGCTCTCTGCTGGTTGGAGTCATACCTGACACATAGGAAGATAGTCGTGGTTGTTGAAGGTCAGTAACCTCAGCTCCAGGACATCTCTGCAGGAGTTCCCTCAGGGTAGTGTTCTAGGCCCAGCCATCTTCAGTTGCTCCATCAATGACCTTCCCTCCATCATTAGAGCTGAAGTGGGGATTGCACAATGCTCAGCACCATTCACAACTCCACACAAACTGAAGCAGTCCGTGTCCCACATGGCTGGCTAGTCATGGGATCCAGGGACAGCTGGCTAGTTAGATTCAAAATTGGCTCAATGCTAGGAAGTAGAGGGTGATGGTAGAGGAAGTAGAGACTGAAGGCCCGTGACTTGTGGTGTGCCACAGGGGTCGGTGCTGTGGCCTTTGGTATTTGCTATTTACATAATTGATCTGGATGTGAATGAACAAGGCATGATTAGTAAGTCTGAGGATGATACAAAATTAGGAGATATTGTTGATAGCAAAAAAGATTATCAAAAATTACAGAGGGATCTTGTTCAGATGGGGAAGTGGGCTGATGATTGGCAAATGCAATTCAATACAGGTAAGTGTGAGGTGTTGCATTCTGCAAAGTCAAACCAAGGCACGACTTGTACAGTAAATGGTAAGGCCCTGAGGAGTGTTGTGGAACAGAGGGACCCAGGAGTACAAGTACATAGTTTGTTGAAAACTGCATCATGGGTAGACAGGGTGGTGATGAAGGCAGTTAGCATGCTGGCTTTCATTAGTCAAGGCATTAAGTACAGGAGTTGGGACATTATGTTATAGTTGGATAAGTCGCTGGTGAAGCTGCAGTTGGAGTACTGTGCACAGTTTTGCTCACCTTGTTATAGGAAAGAAATGGTTAAACTGGAAAGTGTGCAAAGAAGATTTACAAGGATGTTGCCAGGGCTAGTTGGCCTGAGTTATAGGGTAAGGTTGGCCAGGATAGGACTTTATTCCTTGGAACATAGGAGAATGAGGGGTGACCTTACTGAGGTGTATAAAATCATGAGGGGCATAGATAAAATGAATGCATATAGTCTTTTTCCCAGGGTTGGGGAATTGAAAACTAGAGGGCATAGGTTTAAGGAGAGAGGGGAAAGATTTAAGAAGGACTGGAGGGGCAACTTCTTCCCGCAGAGAATGGTGTGGAGATGGAATGGGCTGCCAGAGAAGGTGGTTGAGGCAGGTACAAAAGCAACGTCTAAACAACATTTGGATAAGCACATGGATGGAAAGGGTTTAGGGGGGCATGGGCAAAATGCAGGAAGTTGGAACTGGCCGAGTAGGCACCATGGACAAGTTTGGGCTGAAGGGCCTTTTTCCATGCTGTATTACTATATGACGCTACTCAATGTCCAAATGCAACAAGATCTGCGCACAATCCAGGCTTGGGCCAACAAGTAGCAAGTAACAGTTGTTGCGAAGTTAGGTAGAGTATTCACGGTTTGGAAAGCAGGAAGTTAGAATCTGTCGGTAAAAATGATTGTGGGGAAAAGAGTGTGATGCTTTAAGAGCTTGATCTTGGAAGTTTATAAATGCAGGTGCACAGAGAGTGCCCAAATGGAAACATTCTGCATAGAACAGCCAAGCAGCATTTTTCCCAAGACAACAAGTTTGAATTTGGCCAATAAATTTAAGCAAAACACCTAAATACAGAAAGCCAATTGAATTTCAATCTGAGTGAACTTGGAAAGATTAAGTTATAATTTATTGCTTCTCACTAATTTGGGTTTATAATAGTGAGACTTGTCTTTATTTAAAAAGCATTCCAGTAGAATTTAGTTTAGTTAGAGAGTAGTTGGAAATTGTTCTATTTGTCAGTATCTCTTTTAATTTATTGATTGTTAAGATTAAATAAATAAATTGTGACCTGTTATATAGCACCGTTTCTTCACTATCACTGGGTCAAAATCCTAGAATTCCCTTCCTAATGGCATTTTGGGTCAACCCACAGCAAGTGGGCTGCAGCAATTCAAATAGGCAGCTCACCACCACCTTCTCAAGGGCAACTAGGGATGGGCAATAATGTTGAGTAGCCAGCGACTCCCATTTCCTGTGCAGCAATTTTGTAAAGTTCTGAATTAGAATTGAAATGTAAAAGTGGTAGTGAGTGAGCAAGATGCTATAAGAATCTTCCTTCACTCTAATACCTCAGAGTCCATTAAAAGACAAAGACCCACATTTGCAATGTTTATACAAACTGTTCAAGGGCACAGCCCCACTCTCTGCAGACCAGCACAGACCTTTCGACAAACAAAGCCCAGGGTAGTTTTCCAACAGGAATAGTTCAACAGGAGCAGGGACCTTGATGGAACATTAGACACAGAATGATTGATCTTGCTGCGCAATTAACCCTGTAGCCAACCGGAATGGCTGGACCCCTTGTAGGTGTCATATGCATCACAAAACTCGCAGGTCTGGTTATTCTTTAACATGAAAGTGTTGATCATAACCTGTATGTTTCACTATTACAACACCATTCACAACCGCAGTGTACCTTACAGCTATTTATAACCAATGAAATGCATTTAAAGTGTTGTGACTGTCAGACACATCATCATGTTTCCTGTTTACGTCACAAAGTCTGTCTTCAATGTACAAACATCATGAAGACATAAGACTCTCACTTTTCTCTCTCATCCACATTCTCCACGTGATAACCTGTAACCTCCCTGCACATTCCTGCCAAAAGCCAATATCCAACAGTTAGCTTCTCGACACTGTCCCTCTGCTCAGTTGGATTCCCAATTCTGGCCCTCGGCTCCCTTTGTATTCCTCACCAGGACCCAACACAAAGCTGTCAAGTTCAGTGTTAAAACCTGCAGTTTCCTGCTCAGGGTTCACAGCTTTTCACACAGAGAATTCCAGTTGTCTGTGTACATTGTTTGGAAGATCTGCATTTTGCTTTCCCTCTCAAATGGTTTACTTTTAATCAAGATCAAATTCCACCAGCTGCCATGGTGAGGTTTGAAGCCGTGCTCCCACAGCATTAGACGACAGTCCAGTGGTAATACCACTCCAACAACATTCCCTCTTGATCCAGCTCTCATGACTTAAGAATCAATGTTCCTTTAGCAACTGAGACGCGTCTAAGAGTAATGGCATGAATGTGAAAGTGAGAGATTGTGTGAGAATGTGTCTATCTGAGTGTGCACACGTGTATGACAGAGTATTTGAGTATAAAGGATAGAACACGATGCTGTGCCGAACTTTTAGCTTAATCCTAAGGTTTATCTAACCTCCAACCCTACCTTATAATATCATCCATATGCCTATCTAATAGCCACTTAAATGCCCCTAATGAGGCCGACTCCACTGTCCTCTCCAGCAATGCATTCCACATTCCGACCACTGAGTAAAGAACCTACCTCTGACGTCCCCCCGATATCTACCACCTCTCACCTTAAAACGATGTCCCTTGTGATAGCTACGTCCACCCTCAAAAAAAGGTCTCTGGCTGTCCACTCTATCTACACCTCTGATTATTTTGTACACAAGTATGCGTCTAAGTGCGTGAGTGTATGTGTGCAAGAGACTTGAGAGAGAGAGTGCGCGTGTGTGTATTTGAGAGACTGAGTGTGTCTGTCTGTGAGGAAGTGAGTGAGTGAGGTTTTCTAGTTTACACACAATCATGGTGGCCTTTTCCAGTTCCCATGGAAATTTCCTTGATATTTAATATCAGTTGCATTGCCATCATACCCAGTGCATAACGTCAAGGTGCTGCACAGTATTTTCCTGAGCGTATCTTGGTAACCAAAATATCAAAGAGGGGTTTATGAAAGGCAGTGCCCTCATTCCTCTTTCAAAGTCAGATTGACGAAAAAGTAATGGGTTGAATTGGCACTTGCTGCTTTGTCACAGAGGAAAGATTCTGGCATTACTTTTGGAAAGAAATTGGATAAAGGGTAATAGGGAAAGAACAGAACTAAACAAACAGATCTTTCAAGGAACCAACACAGACGTCATGGGCTGAACGGCCTCCTTGTGCTGTATGGTTTTTGATTGTAGAACACAGAAATGGGAGATGCCATCTGAGCTTGAAAGTAAAATAAAACTGCAAATTCCACCTGATCAAATGGGAGCATTATTTTCTTAAACCTCAGGCTATGTTTTTTTTTCAATGAATCTTGAGCAGGCAAAGGTAGGAAACAACTTGGGAATATTCTCGAGCCCCTGACCTCCTCTCTTTACCATTGGTTCGTCCTGGTCCAGGAATGGGAATGCACAGTGTGTAAAAGTTACTGGCTCCACTCACTCATACTCAACGTACACCATTTCCCACTCTCTCAATGTTCCCTGCTCACTCACCAAAACATTGGTTTGGACACAGTTAAAGTATAAAGTGCAGTTCTGGAATCCACCTTATAGGCACTGGAGAGGGTGCAAAGATTTACCAAAGATGTTACAAAAACAGAAGTGGGGCTGGAGAACCAAAAAATTACCTGTGCTGGAGTGTCTGAGTTACAAAGAGAGACTGTGCAGACCAGGGTTGTTTTCCTTAGAGCAGAGGGGACATGACCGAAATGTATAAAACTAAGAGGTATAGACAGGGTAGATTGGAAAAGCTTCTCCTCTTGATGGAGGGATCAATGACTAGGGGGCTTAGATTTAAGGGAAGGGGCAGGAGGTTTAGAGGAGATATCAGAAAATGAAACAAAATTGTAGATACTGTAAATCCAAAACAAAAACAGTGCTAGAGAAACTCAGCAGGGCTGGGGGAGAGAAACAGAGTGAACATTTAACGTCCTGTGACAGAGCCTGTAGGTACCACCACGACTGCCCGGCTCCCCAGAGACGGCCTCAATTGCATGACCTCCTGAGCTGCCAAAGAGGCTATCGTCTGACAAATGCATTAACTAAATATGCCTTACTGGCCAATAAACTGGGCAAAGTGGTGGCCTAGTGGTTTATTGCTGGACTGTTAATCCAGAGACCCAGGTAATTTAATTTCACCATCTGCCATGGCAGGATTTGAACCTAGGTCTCCAAAACATTATTTGGTTCCCTGAATTAACAGTCTAGCAATAATAGCAAAAGGCCATCACCAAAATCTGACGGAACACTACCTGAATTGTTAATTTTGGAAAATTAACACCAACAGATCTGTTACATCATTAGCCACCTCCTAAGAGCTTATGATGATGGATATCTGAACCCAGAGATAGGCTAGGCTACAGCTCCATCGGTTTGCTTAGTTTCATTTCCCTTGTGATCTTAATTTCACTAAAGTTCATCATTCCCTCACCGCTTTTACTAGAATGATTATTGTACCCTCTGTAGTAAAGACAGTAGGAAGCTATTTATTGTATCCCCCATTTCCTGATCTATTAACCTCCCACTGCCTCTCTCCACAGAAGCAAAGTATTTTACTTTTCTTTTTGAAATACCCCTCTAGAAACACTTGCTGGCTGTTTTACATTCCTAGTCAGCTTCTTCTAATTTCTTCCTCATGAACCTTAGTCATTGACTGCTCTTTTCATGTTCTGAATTGCTCCTCACCGTCGCAGTTATATGCTATTTGCACTCGATGCTTTCCCCAAATTCATTTACCATTGGTCCTCCCAGAATGAGGAGTCCACTTATGCTGACATATCCCTTTAAATACTTCTCTCTGCATTATCAATCTATTCTCTGGCCTAGAATGCTATTTCACAACAGCTAGTGCAGCTTTCACATCTCCATATTTGCCCTTATTTAGGTTTAAAATACCAGACCTGCACCAAATTTCTTTCCTTGCAAAACTCAAAGTAAAAATCAGCTATGTTTTGGTTGCTGCTACATAGGCGTGCCTTTACTCAGAGCTCATTCATTCTTCCTGCTATATTACACCATGCCAAGGGTAGTGTAACCTGCTGTCTGGTCAGTTCCACAAAGTTTCTTACAGCAGCACAATCTCAATCATTCTATGAACTCCTCACCCAGGATCCTTTTGCCAATCTGATTTGTCAGATTGTGTTGATTAAACTCCCTTCATCACAGCAACTAATAATTATTTTTGCATACTGGGTTCCACATTGCAGGAACTGTTTAAGGGTTTGAACAACACCTCCCATTAATGATTTCTTTCCTATTCCTCATCTTTATTCTGATCTCCTGAACCTAGGTAATCTCTAACAACTGCATGTCATCCTTTACTACCTCTTCACCTTCACCTTGCTTCCTGTTCTTCAATGTTCAAGGCCAAATCCTTGTGATTTTGCAGCCACAACAGCAAATTTATTTATTCCAGCTTGTGCTCTCACTTTGCTTTACTTGGTCATGAATGCTGCACGCATTCTTTAATCTTGTCTTTATCAAATTTGTTGGTGCATCCCTATCTCTTTCTGCACTCACCCAGCAGGAATGCCATCCTCGCTGTGACGTTTCATGGATCAGCCTTTCAAGGGTAAGACCAGAGAAGAGGAGCAGCTCTGTGGGGGTACGGCCAGCTCGTCACTGACAGCAGTACAATACAGTATTCATGTCCTGTCAGCAGCAACAGAAACCAGCCAACGCGTTTAAATTTACTAGGCGGTTTCAGCAGATATCCCTTTCCCCCCCCAGTCAGCATGTCCTAAGGTTCAGCTGCAATATCTTCAGCCTATCACCTCTCAACAGCAGATCTAGACCAACATCTCTAACTGAAAGGTTTTGGAGTTGGTGGACAAACAGACAGTCAAAGACACACACATTAGACTGTGAAGAGATTTGTTGCTTTAGTATTTACTGGATTCATAATTGTGATTAGCCAGAACATTACAATTCAAAGTTTTGCACAATTCAAAACAGGCATGATTAACATCAGAAACCCTTTCACAATCACTTGACCCAAAGCGAGGAGAATATTATGGTCAGCAAATACAATCTCACACTACAGTCAGATGACCTTAACAGTCATGTGCTGTAACCTTAAAGGCCGTGAACAAATTGTTTAGTCTTAATGGGGCAAGATCAGCATAATGTGGTTTAAATGAAGATACTGGGGAACTGTGGAAATAGCAGGCAGAATGCAGCTGTCCTGCTACAGAGATGCTGGTGGACAGTGTTGCAAAATCATTGTTAAAAATAAGCGTACGTGCACGTTTAGTCTCATTTTTCTGTGGGGAACAGGTAAACAAACGGCGTTTGGAGACAAGCTGGTGTTGCATCTTAACTTTCTAAACCTTCCATTTCAGAACATATGGGGACACTAGAGAGGGATCAAGTTCCATCAGTCGCAAGTGCCCCACAAGTCCTGGGTCACTGACCATAACAAAACTTTGAAAAACGCTCATTATATTTAAGGACCAAATATCCCATATGCAAAACAGACCAATAAATCACAATAAGGTCAGTAAGCAGGCAAACAGTCTAGTGCACAGGCACCAAGATCCAGAGGGTCAAGTAACTGGGAGACAGTTCATTACAAACAATTATCAAAAATGACTGTTAAATAAAGTGCTAAAGAAAAAGATTACAAAATGAAAATTGAAAATACATAACTAAGCCGTGTAATGCAGAATGCAGGCAATACTTAGATCAAAACTGTCAATGCCCTTTAAAAACCCACTCTGATATTGCATTTTCAAGTACAAGTATGTGGCAAAATTGAAGTAATCACAATATGTTTTTATTTCATAAACAGTTGCTCCAATGTTTGGCCAAAAGTTTACACGTGTTTTTTTTTGGTTCATACTATTCCCTGCTTCATCTGCCCGGCTGCCCGAAGTGCAGGATTACCTCCAGCTGTCCAGGATGTTGCTCTGTCACCTCTTCATAGCATTCGGCTTCGCTTGTGACTGGGTGATTCAGTGATGACGTCGCTGCATTGGGCCGGAGCCCGCTTCCTTGAGCTGTCCAGATGGTGAGCCATCTCTTCAGCTATAAAGCTGTTTAAGTCCACATCCTGCAGGCTGCCACGCCTGCGCACCGAAGCGGAGTTACTGCCGCCATGTGTCGGGGACCCGGGTGCTGCTGAGCGCACGCTGACATTCGCCATAGCACCACTGAGGCCTGTGGGGGAGGGGGAAAGGTACATCAAGTCAGAAGTAATCATTATCAATCAATCTCAGCTCTACTCTCTCTCTCTACACACACACACACCAGTGGGCTTCAGGCAGCCGAGTGTAGGACGGGGCTCTGTAACACAGAAGCACAACGGATCAGTCAATCCCAAAGAAAAGTGTGGGAGAACAGAGAAGAGCCAAATACATAATCCCCAAAACACGGGGGGCAGGGAGTTAAAGCTTAAAACCACCATCTTGTGGTTTATAACCCGGATCAGTGAACAACTGATAAGCAACGATCAATTTGTACAAGTGAACCATTCATCTGCCAAAGTGATTAGACAATCAAAGTGAGGCTAGTTCTATAACTTTGTATAATACTGGGAGAGCCATTACTGAGGACGTTAAAACAATAGCAAGGTTCCAGTGCAGAATTACCAGTGAGGGGAAGGATTTAGTTATCACAGACTGGAGACACTAACGCTGCCTCCATGGCAGCAAAGATTTAAGGCGAGAGTTAACTGAGCTTTTAAAATTAAGAAATAGACAGTGGGGCAGGGTTTTGGTTGGGGAACAGGGGTGATGAGGGGACACAAACTACAGAATAGTCACAGAGAGAAAGGTTAGGAAATATTTCTTTACATGTCTTTTACTGCAGTTAAAGCAAAGATCACTGCATTTTTTTTCAGGGATAGTTAATAAATATTTGAAACGTAGGGAGATGCAGGACTGAGGACAGAGAAGGGGCTGTAGCATTATATTGAGACTACTTTAGATAACGAGCCAAATAGCTTCTGTACAGTTCCTCTAGCTCACCACCATAACGTTATAAAACACAACGGAGACTTGTAAATAATGATCTGTGGTTGGCTGCAAGGATTGATGGGATCCCAGCTTCACCTCCGCTCCACCCACTCACCACATCACTGAGCGAGAGCACACGCCAGCGCGAGCGCGAGAGCACACGCCAGCGCGAGCGCGAGAGCACACGCCAGCGCGAGCGCGAGAGCACACGCCAGCGCGAGCGCGAGAGCACACGCCAGCGCGAGCGCGAGAGCACACGCCAGCGCGAGCGCGAGAGCACACGCCAGCGCGAGCGCGAGAGCACACGCCAGCGCGAGCGCGAGAGCACACGCCAGCGCGAGCGCACACGCCAGCGCGAGCGCACACGCCAGCGCGAGCGCACACGCCAGCGCGAGCGCACACGCCAGCGCGAGCGCACACGCCAGCGCGAGCGCACACGCCAGCGCGAGCGCACACGCCAGCGCGAGAGCACACGCCAGCGCGAGAGCACACGCCAGCGCGAGAGCGAGAGCACACGCCAGCGCGAGAGCGAGAGCACACGCCAGCGCGAGAGCGAGAGCAGCATGGGGGAAGGGGGGAGATTCTTCACTGTCCTTCCAGCTGATCACGTGTGCCACTCAGTCACATCAAAAAATGTGCAGCAACTCATGATCATCACTAAAAACTGCGGGGAAATAGGGCCAGGACTTATTTTCTATTCCTATCAGCAATGGCCACACACTGAGTATTACTGAGGGAAATCCTGAGTCCCATCACCGCCTGACACAGGAGACTTGGGATGCAAGATAATGGATTTGGTTCCCTCTGTACCAAACTCTCCCTCACCCCATGCTTAAAAATAATCAGCTTCTGGATAAAACATTCATCTCCATATCCTGCCAGAAGCCATCCTCTAGACGTCCCCTTGCAATAGTCGTGAAGCAATATTTAAAATATATAACCATTTCAATCAATAACATTTCAGTCAATAATATTTAAAAGCAGGTAGCTATGAGGGTCAATGTTGCAAGGAAATGTCATGGAGTTGGTATTGTAATGTATGCATGCTTACAGTGGTCATTTCAGCTAGGTACAAGTAATTTGATAATTACTTCTTGTTGAGTAGGAAATGGAGGTCAGAGAACATTTCCTTATACTTGTCTCAGATTTTGATCTGGCTCTGATGAACCATTTTCACCATGTGGTTCTGATGGACAGTGGAGGGGCTAGAAATGGACAATATGGTGGAGGTCAGGATCTGGCCAGAAATGTTGACAGCTTCTTAAGAGGCTAAAGGGAGGGAGAGAGGTAGTGCCAAGTGGAGGAGGCAGGGTGGGAGTCCAAGAGTGACGACAGAATAATGAACTGTTAGGAGTAAATTAAGACAGAAATACCAGACTGCTAATGTATAGGAGGCCAGAGTTAGGCTTTCAACTTGGATTAGGGGTGGCGAAGTGCAGTGAGGCTCTTGGGGACAAACCAGATAATAATGAACCTGGTGAAGTGGCATGAGGATCAATAACAGCTTTAATTTTCAAAATATCAAACCTCAGTTTATAACCTCACCTCAAAAAAAAAGCTGAAAGTGAGCAGATACCAGTCAGAAAGTAATCAAAATAATCTTTCAGTTACCATGCACAGCAATGGCATCAGTGAATGCCTGCAGGTCACCCTCAGCAGTCCTGTTTGAATCTTCCTGTGCCAACACAGAGGAGGGAATGTTTAGCCGAGGTGCCAGTCTGCTGTTCCTGGACGGGGGTGACTTCCTGCACAAGAAGCTGAGCAGGTCTTCTCGGTGGATGATGTGTCTCCTCTTCTTCACCCAAGCCAGCATTTCCTTGTTTCTCCTCTGATAGCCTGCCTGCGTGCCCAGATCCAAGCTCGCTCGATAGGCTTCGAGCCCATCTGAGGATGAAAAGGTGAATGTTAGACCAAGGAGAGTGACATGGCTGAGGCCCACTCAATCTACTCTCTAAAAAGGACCACAGCATCTAAAACGACAAAAGACAAAATTGAGTTTAGTACACAGACATACATGTGCCACATTCCTGAAACAGAACACAGCACAAGGAAACAGCCCAACCCATAAGATTCAAGCACAAGATCACTATTTAGATGAAAACCATCCCTTTAGACAATTCAATCGCATTCCAAGTACGATCCAGTTATTCAAAATTGTTGACTGCCCAGAGATCCTGAGTTTAATCATTCACCATACCACAGAATCTGATGGGATAATGGATTGCAAGCAAACAAATTCCAGCATTTAGATAGAAGACAGGGCAGCTAATGGGGCACAGATTAATAGAAGGGATGCACAAGAGGTCAGAATCAGCAGAGAGATCTCAGAAGGTCACAGATCTAGAGGACATTATAAGAATGTGGAGGATGAAAGGAAGAAAAGTTTTTGGAGTGGATCAAAAACACAGTTGAGAATTGTGACATTTTGCTGGACCAGCAACAAGATTGTTGCAAGGACACAAATAACAAAATTTTGATTATTTTACATTTTCATAACAGGGAAGATAGAAGACTGGCTGAGACAGCATTGAACAGTTAAGTCTAGAGATAAAAAAGACAGATGAGAGTTTCAGCAGCTAAGGCAGAGATGGGGTGAGCTGATAGGAGAATTTGAGCGAGGTGGTCTTGTTAATGGAATGGATACGGGACTGAAGGAATAAGGAGAACTTAAAGGTTAGATGACAACATCTGCCTTTTAGATGGAGGTGAGGAAAAATTTTTCTGGAGGGTGACAGGCTATGGGGCAGAATAAGTGAATGTTTTTAAGACAGATTCTTGACTAAATTTTCCCCAGCTTTATGAATTAAGCCCACCCGTTACACAATACTAGATCCAAAATAACTTTATTCTGAGCTGGTCCTATAACATACTGTTCTCGGAAGCTGTTGTGAATGCATTCCACAAATTCACCGTTCAATTGTCCAGTATATTTTAAGTTTAAAATCCCCCATGAAAATTACATTGCCTTTATTAGAAACTCCAGATATTTCAGATTCATTTAACAGTTCAACTACTGTTACCAGGCTTTCAAACTACTGCTAGAGAACAATTAATCTTTTATTCCTAATCTCCACCCATACTGATTATTCTCCCTAATCTTCTGACTCCAGGCTCCTCTTTAAACTTGGTATATCTCATCCTATTAACATGACTCATTTCCCTTTTCCACTCTGGCTGAATTTTAACAATGTTGTGGACCCTGGATTATTTACTTCCCAGCTTGCAACTATGTCTGTGTCTTGGCAACTTGATTGAACCCTCTGATCTCTTGCTCTGTTGGTAGCTTGTCCCTTACTTTGAATGCTTCATTGATTCAGATGAAGACGACTGAGCTTTATTTTAACAAGTACAGATCTAGCCTGCTGATAAATTATTGATGTTACACTGTCACTTGCTGGCCAATTCTGCCAGTATATCCGCAGACCACTACACTGTTCTCACTTACTTAAAAACTTCTTTTTTAAAAAAAGATTTTAAATATCTTTTTACCTGACTCTTCCCACTGCTCTTAGCTTAAAGCTTGGTGCACAAATTGATATATCTCAGATTAGCATCTGTGCTGTGCAGCCCACACAATGACCTTTGTCCACTACTGGGCACTTGCAGTCCCCTCTTTTCACACTGGAACTATACATTTAAATCTCTAATCTGTTTAAACCTCCTGCCATTTGCCTGTAGTTTAAGTAACACAGTGATTGTTATGCAAGGCTCTGTTTATTAACTTCAAACCAAATTTCTCAAACTTGCTTAGCAGAATAATAGTTGCTGGTTTGACCAATGTCACTGGCTCAAAATGGTCAATGACAGATAGATCCTGCTCTTTAAAGCTCTTCTCCAACCATGACACCCTGGTACCAGACAGACAATACAACCTTCAGAACGGCCAGTCACAACTGCAGAAAACATTAAATGCTCCCCTGGATGATGGTGTTACTCATCACCACACACATTCATATATTTCCCTCTGCGCCCACTCCCCAAACTGGAATGGCTCCTTGTACTACGGTACACTGGTCAGAGGCAAATCCATCCTGCAATCCTGCTGGTCAAACCAAGACCAGAGCTTATAATGAATGGACAACATTCAAGTTTGGTCCTCTTGGATTTAAGGGAGTGGGAATGAAGGCTATTTTTACACTCAAATCAAAGCTCACTAGCCAAGGACCAGCCTGAAAGCATCTGAAAAATCATGCCCAGGCAGCCCTGTAACATGACTATAAGAATCATAGAATGCTTACTGCAAGGGCAAGGGCAGGCCATTCAGTCCATCATGCTTGCATCAGGTAAACATTTCAGTCAAAGCTGTCACCCACCACACTGTTCCTTGTTAAATTCTAATCCAACAACTTTTCTGAATGCCTCAACTGAACGTGCCTTTACTACACTCCAGATCCTCACGTCACCTCTGCTGTTTTTGCACAACTGGCCCAATTTCTTTTCTAATTTGACTGCATGGCAGTGTGAATTTATTTCCCCTTGCCCAGCTACCTTTGTAAAATTTGAAGCACCAGGCAATGAGCCGGCAGGGTTAATTATTTCATTCACAGCTTTGTTGGTGGTGGCAGGATTCGTCCAAATACAAAGCTGGTATTTTTGGGTTCAATGTCTTAAATGAGTCCTTACTTCTTGTGGCCTGGACTCAGTTCTTGGCAGCATAACAGTGACCTGTTGGCCACGAAGTACTGAGTGACCTCCTGAGAACGAGAGATGCCTTGTCAATGAAAATCCTTTAGCCAGTCTATTTAAAGTTTGATCCACTGATAAAAGGGCTAAAAATGATGCCTTTCAAAATGTGCGAATCTTGGACATTCAAGCAGAACGTGTTACTTAACCCAAGCATAAACATTCTACTCAACTCTGAGGAACCAGTAGCCATTTGGATCCATGTGACACTGTTTGGTCAACCACACTCACAATGAGATACAGCAGTGATGTACCTTTATAGAGACAAGTCACAGAAGTGGCTGCTGCCTGGAAGGGTTTCCACAAGCTCTGAATACCCAGCTGCTGTTCATATACACGATCTGAAAGAGGCAACGTAATTTCTTAAATTGGATCCCTCAAGCAAAATGCAAAGTTCCCCTCAATACTGATTAAAAGCAATTACACTTAATCTCGACCAGTCCATCGGTACCAAAATACTCCAAAATGGAAACTTACCGCAAGAAACCTTAAAGACATAAAGAAACTTAAGACAAAAAGCTGGACTGAAATAAAATCATTGTTAATAACCAGATTCAAATAAATTCATCATTCTCAAATTAGCTCAAGGAACCATGTCAGCCAAGTAAGAGAAATATGACAACAGACATCATATGATGTTACTTTTTTAAAATTGCTAAGCAGTGTACCCCAGTGTTGTAAGGACAGACCGGTACCAAATCAGTAATGTAGCCATGTTAGATATCAGCAGGCATACCAGCATTGTATAACCATACCTTGATGTTACATCATGCCAATTAGAGTTAGTCACCATAGCTTCTGACCTGCTCTTGTGCCTCAGATGGTGGGCAGGATTTTTAATCTCTGGTCTGTTCTTGTAGATGCTGTATTTGTATGGCTGGCTCAAGTTCCGTGTCTGATCGATGGTAACACCCAGGATGTTGACAATGGGGGAATTCAGTGATGGTAATACCATTCGATATCAATAACGATTCTCTCTTATTGGAGATGGTCACTCATGTCACACAAATGCCAAAATTATTTCACATTATTCAGCCAAAACATGGTTGTAGTCCAGACCTGGTTGTGCTTGGACCCAGGCAGCTTTAGTATAAAAGGAGTTGTGAACGGTGCTGATGATTGTGTAGTCACCAGGGAACATCCCCAACTCTGGCTGTATGCAGGAGGAAGGTGACCGAGTGGCACAATGAACACTGCACACAAAATTAGACAATTGCTCTTTCAAAGTCAAGGCCATACATCTCAAGAGAAATTTTGTCTCAGTGTCTGTGGAGCTTTCATTCTCAAAGACAGCTGAAGAAGGATTCTCAAATATTTTGAAGGCAAGTGTGGTAGATTATTGACAACTATACATGGTGAAAGGTTATTGGGATTAAATCAGCCTTGATCTCACTGATGGAGTGGGGTCAGGGATGTTTGGGGGAGGGGGGGTGGGGGGTGGGAGATGGGTCAGGTAGAACTGTTCTTCAGAGGGATTCCATGATTCTATGACTGTATCTAATATTATGTGCATCAGATGACAAACACCACTTTGGCTTGGCACACTCTCTGTAGTTACAGACCATGGGATCATGTGCAGCTTCAACTCCTGAATATAAAATCCAGGATTCACTGAGGGAAAGTGTCAAGAGCTGCTGTCAACTGAGGCATCTTCCAACCCAGATGATGTGTCAATATTCAGCCTCCCCATCATGCAAAAATCAAACAAACTTCATTTAAAAACACTACTTTTCTAAAACACATTGCTAATAGGTGAAGTCATTAGATCAAACTGTGATACTTGCTAAATGTCTCCATATGGAATAAAGATGATAATTTGGAGATTGTGGCTGATCTATGATCACAGTGAAGGGTGGAATGGCCTCTTCCCATGCCTGAAGCAGAGGAGTAGATATTCCCCTCCAACCGGCCTTATCCACATCTCTCCCCACATGCTGTCTGCCCATCTCCTCTCTCTTGCCTAACTCAACTCTTCCATCTTTTATAACCTCAGCTCCCACCCCACCCTCACACAGAATTTACAGCACCCTGAGTTTCAGTTCCTGTCTCTTTTTACTTGCACCCCCTTCTCTCACCTCGGACACCACACCCCCCACCCCGGTATCTCCCCTACACCACCCAACCTCCTGCCTCTACCCCTGCCCAGGTCACACTAACGCTCAGCCTTGCTCCTCTTTCTATCAAACCGACCCCCCCTCAGGTCTCTGTCTCGCGCCCCCCCCCCCTCCACCCCACTTAATGTCCCCCCAGGTCTCTGTCTCTCCCACCACCACCCCCAGGTCTCTGTCTCCCTCCCCTCCCCCAGTTACCCCCTCCCCAAGGTCTCTGTCTCGCCTTGCCTCTCCCCCCGGCCTCCCCCAGTTACCTGTCTCGCCTCTCCCCCTGCCACCTGTCTCGCCTCTCCCTCATTTCAGAGGCACGGATAGAGCAGGGACAGGAATGGTTGTTGCAGGTTCCAGGATTTAGATGTTTCAGTAAGCACAGAGGTGGTGGTAAAAGGGGTGGAGGTGTGGCATTGTTGGTCAAGGACAGTATTACAGTTGCAGAAAGGATGTTTGGGGACTCATCAACTGAGGTAGTATGAGCTGAGGTTAGAAACGGGAAAGGAGACATCACCCTGTTGGGAGTTTTCTATAGGCCTCCGAATAGTTCCAGAGATGTAGAGGAAAGGATAGCAAAGATGATTCTCGATAGGAGTGAGAGAGACAGGGTAGCGGTCATGGGGGACTTCAACTTTCCAGATATTGACTGGGAACACTCGAGTACTATAGATGGGTCAGTTTTTGTCCAGAGTGTGCAGGAGGGCTTCCTGACACAGTATGTAGATAGGCCAACAAGGGGCAAAACCACATTAGATTTGGTACTGGGCAATGAGCCCGGCCAGGTGTTAGATTTGGAAGTAGGTGAGCACTTTGGTGATAGCAAATACAATTCTGTTATGTTTACTTTAGTGACGGAAAGGGATAGGTGTATACCACTGGGCAAGAGTTACAGCTGGGGGAAAGGCAATTACGATGAGATTAGACAAGATTTAGGGAGCATAGAATGGGGAAGGAAGCTGCAGGGGTTGGGCACATTAGAAATGTGGAGCTTATTCAAGGAAAAGCTCCTGTGTGTCCTAGATAAATATGTACCTGTCAGGCAGGGAGGAAGCTGTAGAGTGCGGGAGCCGTGGTTTACGAAGGAGGTGGAATCTCTGGTCAAGAGGAAGGCGGCGGCTTATGTTAGGATGAGATGTGAAGGCTCAGTTAGGGCACATGAAGGCTACGAGGTAGCCCGGAAAGACCTAAAGATAGAGCTCAGAAGAGCCAGGAAGAGACATGAGAAGTTGTTGGCAAATAGGATCAGGGTAAACCCTAAGGCTTTCTATAGGTATTTAAGGAATAAAAGAATGACGAAAGTAAGATTAGGCCCAATCAAGAATAGTAGTGGTAAGTTGTGTGTGGAGTCAGATGAGATAGGGGAAGCGCTAAATGAATATTTTTCAACAGTATTTACTCTAGAAAATGACAATGTTGTCAAGGAGAATACTGAGATACAGGCTACTAGACTAGGTGGGATTGAGTTTCACAAGGAAGAGGTATTAGAAATCCTTCAGCAGGTGAAGATAGATAAGTCCCCTGGGCCAGATGGGATTTATCCTCGGATCGTCTGGGAAGCCAGGGAGGAGATTGCTGAGCCTTTGGCATTGATCTTTAACTCATCATTGTCTACAGGAATAGTGCCAGATGACTGGAGGATAGCAAATGTGGTTCCCCTTGTTCAAGAAGGGGAGTAGAGACAACCCTGGTAATTATAGACCAGTGAGCCTTACCTCAGTTGTTGGTAAAGTGTTGGAAAAGGTTATAAGGGATAGGATTTATCATCTAGAAAAGAATAAATTGATTAGGGATAGTCAGCACAGTTTTGTGAAGGGAAGGTCGTGCCTCACAAACCTTATTGAGTTCTTTGAGAAGGTGACCAAACAGGTAGATGAGAATAAACCGGTTGATGTGGTGTACGTGGATTTCAGCAAGGCATTCAATAAGGTTCCCCACAATAGGCTATTGTACAAAATGCGGAGGAACGGGATTGTGGGAGATATAGCAGTTTGGATCGGAAATTGGCTTGCTGAAAGAAGACAGAGGGTGGTAGTTGATGGGAAATGTTCATCCTGGAGACCAGTTACTAGTGGTGTACCGCAAGGTTTGGTGTTGGGTCCACTGCAGTTTGTCATTTTTATAAACGACCTGGATGAGGGCGTAGAAGGATGGGTTAGTAAATTTGCAGACGACACTAAGGTCGGTGGAGTTGTGGATAGTGACGAAGGATGCTGTAGGTTGCAGAGAGACATAGATAAGCTGCAGAGCTGGGCAGAGAGGTGGCAAATGGAGTTTAATGCAGACAAGTGAGGTGATGCACTTTGGTAGGAGTAACCGGAAAGCAAAGTACAGGGCTAATGGTAAGATTCTTAGTAGTGTAGATGAGCAGAGAGATCTCAGTGTCCATGTACACAGATCCTTGAAAGTTGCCACCCAGGTTGACAGGGCTGTTAAGAAGGCATACAGTGTTTTAGCTTTTATTAATAGAGGGATCGAGTCCCGGAACCAAGAGGTTATGGTGAAGCTGTACAAAACTCTGGTGCGGCCGCACTTGGGAGTGTTGTGTACAGTTCTGGTCACCGCGTTATAAGAAGGATGTGGAAGCTTTGGAAAGGGTGCAGAGGAGATTTACTAGGATGTTGCCTGGTATGGAGGGAAGATCTTACGAGGAAAGGCTGAGGGACTTGAGGCTGTTTTCATTAGAGAGAAGACGGTTGAGAGGTGACTTAATTGAAACATATAAAATAATCAGAGGGTTAGATAGGGTGGATAGGGAGAGCCTTTTTCCTAGGATGGTGACGGTGAGCACGAGGGGGCATAGCTTTAAATTGAGTGGTGAAAGATATAGGACAGATGTCAGAGGTAGTTTCTTTACTCAGAGAGTAGTAAGGGAATGGAACGCTTTGCCTGCAACTGTAGTAGATTCGCCAACTTTAGGTACATTTAAGTCGTCATTGGATAAGCATATGGATGTACATGGAATAGTGTAGGTTAGGTGGGCTTGAGATCGGTATGACAGGTCGGCACAACATCGAGGGCCGAAGGGCCTGTACGGTGCTGTAATGTTCTATGTGCCCTCCAGCTACCTGTCCCTCCTCGCCGTCCTCCCCCCTCCAGCTACCTGTCCCTCCTCGCCGCCCTCCCCCCTCCAGTTACCTGTCCCTCCTCGCCTCCCTCCCCCCTCCAGTTACCTGTCCCTCCTCGCCTCCCTCCCCCCTCCAGTTACCTGTCCCTCCTCGCCTCCCTCCCCCCTCCAGTTACCTGTCCCTCCTCGCCTCCCTCCCCCCTCCAGTTACCTGTCCCTCCTCGCCTCCCTCCCCCCTCCAGTTACCTGTCCCTCCTCGCCTCCCTCCCCCCTCCAGTTACCTGTCCCTCCTCGCCTCCCTCCCCCCTCCAGTTACCTGTCCCTCCTCGCCTCCCTCCCCCCTCCAGTTACCTGTCCCTCCTCGCCTCCCTCCCCCCTCCAGTTACCTGTCCCTCCTCGCCTCCCTCCCCCCTCCAGTTACCTGTCCCTCCTCGCTCCCCCCCTTCCAGGTCTCTGCCTCCCAACCCCCCCAGTTACCCCTCCCCAAGTCTCTGTCCGCCCCAACCCCGATGCCCCTCCCCAGGTCTCGGTTTCGCCCCTCCCCCACCAATCTCTGTTCTCCACCCCGCCCCGATACCCCAACCCCCAGTCTCTGCCCCCCCAGATACCCCTCACCAGGACTCTATTTCCCCCCCCCCCGCCAATTACCCCTCCCCAGGTCTCTGTTTCCCCCCCCACCCCGATGCCCCTCCCCAGGTCTCTGTTCACCCCCCCATCCCCGGTACCCCTCCCCAGCTCTCTGTTCTCTCTCCCCCCGCACCCCCACCGGGTCTCTGTCCGTCCACCCCTCACCCCAGGTCTCAGTTCTCTCTCACCCCCACCAGGTCTCCACCCCTCCCCCTCCAATTACCCCTCCCCAGGTCTCCGCCCCTGCCCCGCCAATTAACCCTCCCCAGGTCTCCACCCCTCCCCCTCCAATTACCCCTCCCCAGGTCTCTGCCCATCCCCCTCCAATTACCCCTCCCCAGGTCTCTGCCCATCCCCCTCCAATTACCCCTCCCCAGGTCTCTGCCACTCCCCCTCCAATTACCCCTCCCCAGGTCTCTGCCCCTCCCCCTCCAATTACCCCTCCCCAGGTCTCTGTTCCCCCCCAACCTCCCAAAACCCTTCCCCAGGTCTCTGCCCACCCCCCCTCCAATTACTCCTCCCCAGGTCTCTGCACACCCTCCAATTACCCCTCCCGAGGTCTGTCTCCCCCCCTCCCAGGTCTCTCTCCCCCCCTCCCAGGTCTCTGTCTCCCACCACCCCACCAGATACCCCTCCCCAGGTCTCTGCACCCCCCCCCCGTCCAATTACCCCAACCCCCCGTCTCTGCCCTCTCCCCTCAGATACCCCTCCCCAGGTCTCTGCGCCCCCCCCCTCCAATTACCCCTCCCCAGGTCTCTGCCGCCCCCCCCCCTCCAATTACCCCTCCCCAGGTCTCTGCCGCCCCCCCCTCCAATTACCCCTCCCCAGGTCTCTGCCGCCGGCCCCCCCCTCCAATTACCCCTCCCCAGGTCTCTGCCGCCCCCCCCCCTCCAATTACCCCTCCCCAGGTCTCTGCCGCCCCCCCCCCTCCAATTACCCCTCCCCAGGTCTCTGCCGCGCCCCCCCCTCCAATTACCCCTCCCCAGGTCTCTGCTTCCCCCCCTCCAATTACCCCTCCCCAGGTCTCTGCTTCTCCCCCCCCTCCAATTACCCCTCCCCAGGTCTCTGCTTCTCCCCCCCCTCCAATTACCCCTCCCCAGGTCTCTGCTTCTCCCCCCCCTCCAATTACCCCTCCCCAGGTCTCTGCTTCTCCCCCCCCTCCAATTACCCCTCCTCAGGTCTCTGCTTCTCCCCCCCCTCCAATTACCCCTCCTCAGGTCTCTGCTTCTCCCCCCCCTCCAATTACCCCTCCTCAGGTCTCTGCTTCTCCCCCCCCTCCAATTACCCCTCCTCAGGTCTCTGCTTCTCCCCCCCCTCCAATTACCCCTCCTCAGGTCTCTGCTTCTCCCCCCCCTCCAATTACCCCTCCCCAGGTCTCTGCTTCTCCCCCCCCCCCTCCAATTACCCCTCCCCAGGTCTCTGCTTCTCCCCCCCCCCTCCAATTACCCCATCCCAGGTCTCTGCTTCCCCCCCCCCTCCAATTACCCCTCCCCAGGTCTCTGCTTCCCCCCCCCCCTCCAATTACCCCACTCCAGGTCTCTGCTGCCCCCCCCTCCAATTACCCCTCCCCAGGTCTCTGCGCCCCCTCCACAGGTCTGTCTCCCCCCACCCCACCAGACACCCTTCCCCAGGTCTCTGCACCCCCTCTCCAATTACCCCAACCCCCCGTCTCTGCCCTCCCCCCAGATACCCCTCCCCAGGTCTCTGCCCGCCCCCTCAATTACCCCTCCCCAGGTCTCTGCTCCCCCCCCCAATTACCCCTCCCCAGGTCTCTGCCCCCCCCCTCCAATTACCCCTCCCCAGGACTCTGCTGTCTTCCCCCCTCCAATTACCCCTCCCCAGGACTCTGCTGCCCCCCCCCTCCAATTACTCCTCCCCAAGACTCTGCTGCCCCCCCCTCCAATTACCCCTCCCCAGGACTCTGCTGCCCCCCCCTCCAATTACCCCTCCCCAGGACTCTGCTGCCCCCCCCTCCAATTACCCCTCCCTAGGTCTCTGCGCCCCCTCCACAGGTCTGTCTCCCCCCTCCCCACCAGATACCCCCTCCCCAGGTCTCTGCCCCCCCCCTCCAATTACCCCTCCCCAGGACTCTGCTGTCTTCCCCCCTCCAATTACCCCTCCCCAGGACTCTGCTGCCCCCCCCTCCAATTACTCCTCCCCAGGACTCTGCTGCCCCCCCCTCTCCAATTACCCCAACCCCCCGTCTCTGCCCTCCCCCCAATTACCCCTCCCCAGGTCTCTGCCCCCCCTCCAATTACCCCTCCCGAGGCCTCTGCTGCCCCCCCCCTCCAATTACCCCATCCCACGTCTCTGCTGCCCCCCCCCTCCAAATACCCCACCCCAGGGCTCTGCTGCTCCCCCCTCCAAATACCCCTCCCCAGGGCTCTGCTGCTCCCCCCTCCAAATACCCCTCCCCAGGGCTCTGCTGCTCCCCCCTCCAAATACCCCTCCCCAGGGCTCTGCTGCTCCCCCCTCCAAATACCCCGCCCCAGGTCTCTGCTGCTCCCCCCTCCAAACACCCCGCCCCAGGTCTCTGCTGCCCCCCCCTCCAAATACCCCGCCCCAGGTCTCTGCTGCTCCCCCCTCCAAACACCCCGCCCCAGGTCTCTGCTGCCCCCCCCTCCAATTACCCCGCCCCAGGTCTCTGCTGCCCCCCCCCCAGGTCTCTGCTGCCCCCCCCTCCAATTACCCCGCCCCAGGTCTCTGCTGCCCCCCCCCCCTCCAATTACCCCGCCCCAGGTCTCTGCTGCCCCCCCCCCTCCAATTACCCCGCCCCAGGTCTCTGCTGCCCCCCCCCCTCCAATTACCCCGCCCCAGGTCTCTGCTGCCCCCCCCCCTCCAATTACCCCGCCCCAGGTCTCTGCTGCCCCCCCCCCTCCAATTACCCCGCCCCAGGTCTCTGCTGCCCCCCCCCCTCCAATTACCCCGCCCCAGGTCTCTGCTGCCCCCCCCTCCAACTACCCCGCCCCAGGTCTCTGCTGCCCCCCCCTCCAACTACCCCTCCCCAGGTCTCTGTTGCCCCCCCCATTACCCCTCCCCAGGTCTCTGCCCCCCCTCCTCCAACTACCCCTCCCTAGCTCTCTGCCCCCCCCAAGTCTCTGTTCTCTCCGCAGCCTCCCAGTTACCTCTACACCTCCGGCTACAGAATGTGTCTCTCCCCATCGCCCCTCGGATGTCTCTCCCTCCCCCCCGATACCTTTGTAGAGCTGGGCGATGGCGGTGGCCGAGTTCTGGAAGCACAGCCAAAGCCGCTGTCTCTGGGCCTCGGCCTCGCTTCCTCCAGGGCCGCTGTCAGGCGCGGGCTCCTGCCTCTCATCCTCCTCCAGGCACTGCCGCTCCCAACCGGACAGCCAGTTTTCGGGGCCGTGCCCCGCCATACCGGAATCACTGGGATCCTTAGCCTCCTCCATAGGAGGCCCTACACCGCCCGCCTCCTCCTCGTCGTCCTCCTCCCTCCACCTCCGCCGTCGCAAACCAGCCGTCGCACCGCGCCTGCGCGCAGACTCCTGGGGCCGCCTCCTGCCTGCGTCCAGCCCATTGCACATGCGCACTTCGCTCCGCTCGGCGCAAGGTTTCACTTCCGCCCTGTCCGGCGGCACTGCGCCGGCGTTGCTCTCTCGCCCCGCCTCCGGTGCGGGGTCTTCTTCCGAGTGCGCAGGCGCCATCTCCGCACTGGATTCTGGGTGTTGTAGTTGTTCGACTGCGCTGCGTCGTGGCACCATCTCATACTACGTGTGGCAGCTCGGTCCAATGAGGATAGGGCGATTGTGCCGTCACGTGACATGCTGTGACCGACAGTAACCCGGCTGTCGATACCCGGATATTGACCCTCCTTGTTCGAGATGTTGCATTTATATAGCACCTCCCACGCTCTGAGAGGCTCAGTTAGCCTGACCTGTGCTGTACTGTAACGATAACAAAGTGTGGAGTTGCATGAACACAGCAGGCCAAGCAGCATCTCAGGAGCACAAAAGCTGACGTTTCAGGCCTAGCCCCTTCCTCAGAGACGGGGATGGGGTGAGGGTTCTGGAATAAATAGGGAGAGAGGGGGAGGCGGACCGAAGATGGAGAGTAAAGAAGATAGGTAGAGAGGAGAGTATGGGTGGGGAGGTAGGGAGGGGATAGGTTAGTCCAGGGAAGATGGACAGGTCAAGGAGGTGGGATGAGGTTAGTAGGTAGGAAATGGAGGTGCAGCTTGGGGTGGGAGCAAGAACAGGTCAGGCTGGCTGGGAGAAGTTGTGCTCCTGAGATGCTGCTTGGCCTGCTGTGTACATCCAGCTCCACACTTTGTTATCTTGGATTCTCCAGCATCTGCAGTTCCCATTATCACTGGTACGAGCTGGGCTGGTTTTGGGATGCGGTGGGGGAAGGGGAGATTTTGAAGCTGGTGAAATCCACATTGATACCATTGGGCTGCAGGGTTCCCAAGCAGAATATGAGTTGCTGTTCCTGCAACCTTCGGGTGGCATCATTGTGGCACTGCAGGAGGCCCATGATGGACATGTCGTCTGAGGAATGGGAGGGGGAGTTAAAATGGTTTGCGACTGGGATGCTTCTAAACTCTGAAAGATACAGGCCTGATCCATTCTGCCTTTTTTCATAAGATAATCCCCTAAATTGTGGCAACCAGAAATGTGCCAAGTACTCTGTGTGGCCTAACCGATTTGATACAGGTTTAGTTTAACTCCTTTATTATTGCATTTTATCTCCTTACAAATGAAACCTAGTACGTGGCCTGCTACTGTTTCTACTCACTTGGTGACACCTGTATTCTTCCTACTAAAGTGTAATACCTCAAATTCTGGGTGTGGAGACCCATAAATCCAAAAAGAAAGGAACCACCAAACATGACCCTGAATTTAAACAAGATGATATGAATTCAGTTCTGTCAAAGAAGGGCTGAAGGTCAGTTGAAACTTGACTCAAAGGCTTTAATGGACATGAAAACAGTTACAGATGGGGAGGTTCAGGAGCTCTGAGTCTGGACTGACCATTTGTAAAGGTGGAAGCCCTACTGACTATCTTCAAAGAGGAGGAGAGTTTGCTGAATTCAGAATAAGCAGTATGAGAGATAATTAGTCTCGTGTTCCAGCTTATAACAGCTAGTACCCAGAAGCCAGATGGATTGTCAGTAATCAGCAATGTCAGTCCTGACACAATTTGCAGATAAAACAAATTGTTAAATCTTCTGCACTGTTCATAAAGTCTATTGCAGGACCCTTATTGTACATTTTCCAAGACACATTCTAAAAAGGCACACAAGGAACACAAAGTACCACATCTTAGAAAAGGACATGGAAAGACTATAAAGGCTTTGTAAAATGCTAAAAATGTTTTGGAAAGATTGAAAGGAAGTAAATCAACCAGTGCTGAAATAAATGCTTGTTAACAGGCAGGCTGTGATTAAGAATGCTGCAAGTGGAGCTTTAAATTCTAACTAATATCATGGGATTGTCATTTTATTTGTTCTGATGAAATCACATCAGATTCAAAATGTTAACTCTGTTTCTCCCTCCAGCTGAGTTTCTCCAGTGCTTTCTGTTTTTATTTATGATTTACAGCATCTGTGTAGCATTTTGCTTTTGTTTTATTGGCTAAGCATTGCGAATATGACATGTTTCTATGTTTCCTTGTGAAATGTGTAAAAAGAGAAAAATATTACCTGTATATAATAAGTTGTTTGTTAAAATGGTTCATAATTTTTGTCGTATTCTGATAAGTGAGTAGAATCTCTGAAATTATTGTTTGCTCGTACAGAACTTAACTATTGCACAGAGAGACAAAATCAAAGCTTAACAAAGTGTGGAGCTGGATGAACACAGCAGGCCAAACAGTGTCTCAGGAGCACAAAAGCTGACGTTTCGGGCCTAGACCCTTCATCAGAGAGGGGGATGGGGAGAGGGTTCTGGAATAAATAGGGAGAGAGGGGGAGGCGGACCGAAGATGGAAACAAGAGAGTTGCAGTGGGAGACAGATTCCCTGAGGTTGGTTCGGAGGGAGGAGGGTAACTTCTTCAGGTTAGGCATCCCTGGAAGAGATTTCGCAGTGAGGTTAAAATCAAAGCTTTTTGACTTGCAATCAGCAGGGCTATGATACAAGAAACAGTCTGAGACAGCTCTAACCCCATTGTTGACATCCTTAATAACAAAGTGTAGAGCTGGATGAACACAGCAGGCCAAGCAGCATCTCAGGAGCATAAAACTTTTGTGCTCCTGAGATGCTGCTTGGCCTGCTGTGTTCATCCAGCCCCACACTTTGATATCTCGGATTCTCCAGCATCTGCAGTTCCCATTATCACTGATGACATCCTTAACTTGGTTTTTGTTGTCTTGGCTATATCAATAACAACTTGGTAAATAAGTTTGTGCATTTCAGGGTTGGTGTGGAGAGGGAATACTGAGCTTGAGCTTTGTCTAGTTCTGCTTTAAAAGCAATTTCATCTCCAGTATAGAGTTTTAATTTACTTATGAGAGTGCTTTTTCTTTCCTGCAGCCCTGTAGCATTAACAGTGGACTTAGTTTTTCCACTTTCCTTCTAAACATGCCTCTTCCCAATTTATTTTATTTACTTTGAAACTACTGCAATGTATTTTCTCATATCTTGCTCTTGTCTGCGTTTTAATTTTTTTAAAAAACTCACCTGCACAGCATTAAAGTCCAGGAGTCAAACCTGGATCAGGCTTGTACCCATGTGAGAGGCATCTGAATAGGAGCAGCAAACATTTCAGTTTGCTCCAGTACCAATACTGGAAGGAGCTAAAACAAAGCAATAGCTGTTTTCTCCTCAAGACAATGATGTCTAGCCTCTGGTCTCTCTCCACACTGGAAGATGCAGGACTTGGGCACCTCTTTTAATTCAGAGGAGTTAGTATGTGTTCAACAAAATGACAAGTACATGGATGTAACATTTGTAACATAATATCCTACATATAAGAAAAAGACTGTATGGAGCTAAAAGTGAATGCACAGCTCTGCAGTTGTGATCGTCATTTAATTACCAATGCACATTATTTTGCTACACTTCATAATCTTTTTGTCTCGCAGTTAACAGCAAAGTGACAATGCAGGCAAGACAGGGGTTTGGCACAGTTGCGGGGAGTGCTGTCAGCTGATTAGAGACTTCATTTGACAACCCGCCTCCACACACCCCACTCCTCAAGTCTACCGACCGCTGTCATTGACAAATGTCAGTCTCCAAGGTCATAGTTTACATTCATGATTGCATGGGTCAGCTCTCTTCACTCAAAGTTAAAAATCCTCATCTGTCTGCTGTGAGATTGTAGTCAGATCCTCAGGGAGGGATTCAGATCTTCACTAGTGAAAGCTGCAGAATATAAAAGACAAGAGTGACTCTAAGCTGCTGTGTTTGATTTGTAAAGTTTTCTGTGAAGTTACTTGCTCAACTTTAGCAGCTGTTCACATCAATCCCACGTTCAGGCCACATGCAGCTGGGTGAGAAAGGGTCGAAAACAAAAGTGGCCCTGAGGGGCTCTCGGCTAGATTTGCAACGTCAGGGTTTGGTACCAGGACCAGAGATGATTTCAGACAGTCAGAAGCTCAATGTTTGATTTTTGATAGAGATTTGTAGCTGCTCAGGTATTGGTGACAATTCTGAAATATATTGCTTCCTGGGAGAAAGAGCTCTGACCTCCACAGAGGTAAAGATTCAATCAGATTTAAGGTGAGGGGGTCCTGGGTTTCTAACTTAGCCAAACATCTCAGACATATAGAAACTGGATACCTTTAGCGACAATGCCTTAACAATAACCCAATAGCTGCATCCCTAGTACTTACCCCTAAAACCTTGCTCTAATTCTAAGCAGAGCCAAGAGTTATTGTGCCACAATTGATAATGTAAATCACCCACATTATCGCTCATCACTCCAATGTTAAAACATACAGGGCTGTCAGTCAGTGAGAGAAAACACAATGTCCCCTCCTGGCTGGATTATTCAGCAGTATTCAGGCTGGGGAAAGCAGCTATAGCCATTACTGAAATCAGTCAGCAATACAAAGCAGAGTGTGCTAGAACAACCTCAACCATCTGTCTCCCCACGTCACTGAACTCCCTTATCTCCGGGGCTGTCCCAGTCAATTTCCCCCTGCACCATTTCTATGGCCTGATGTGCGGTACACCCAGAATTATACACAATATTCCAGCTGAGGCCTAACCAAATCCTTAAAAAGGAGCTTCACCTCCTCGTTCTGAAAATAGTGCCTCTGTTCGTATAGACCAGCAGGCTAGACAATTATTCTTATGTTTATGGGGAGTTAGTTTAAAAAGGAGGGATCTTCCATTTCAGATGAGATGAGGAGAATTCTCTGAGCGTCATAGATCACAAGTATGTGCACATCTTGGATATTATGGATTTATTAAATTCCTGACTCTCTCACTGTAATTCAATATGGGTGTAATGAATTCTATGTTTCTCACTAGGTCACTTTCTAACCAAAGAGCCCCAGCTTTGAATGTCCTTCTTTTATTCCCCATTGGAATGTGCCGAGCTTGTGACTGAACTGTCTCCTCTTTAAAGATCCCGTCGCTCATTTAACGTGTAACTGACAAACTTTTTCTCTTCAACTTACTGCGATTCACCACCCTCTATACAGTATTTCCATGTTTGATTGTTCCTTGTCCCTTTCACATCTACTCTCACGCTGACAACGTTGTGATCACCGTTTCCTTACTTTATTCTCCAACGCTGGACCCAACACTCCTTCCATCCTCATCAGGCTAACAGTGAAAGTTAGACACATTTCAAGAATTACTCGCCTCCCACTCCCACTCCCTCCATCCTGGACCTCTTTGCCAATATCTGTGTCTTCACAATCATTAGTCCTGACTTTTGTTCATCATTTCTACAAGTACAGAGGACTATTCCTTGAAGACCATGAGGATTAATTAACATCTTCATGGCCAAGGTTCAGTGATTTATTTTATGAAAAGAAAATTGTCAAAAATAAAAGCTATTTGGAGCTCCAGGATGAATATTGAACTTCTACAAACCAAATACTTGACAAGTTTTCCCTGGCAGAATACATTACTCGTAAGTACAACAAATAAAGTCCTGTCATTGCAGGAGATATGTTCCCAGAAAATGTTGTAAACAGTGACTTTCACAAACTGTGAACATGGCAGATTCACGTGCCTAGTGTGCACATTCTCCGCCAGCAGATACATTTTTTTAGAAGAGCGTGGAGCTGGAGGAACACAGCGGGCCAGGCAGCATCAGAGGGGCAGGAAAGCTGATATTTCTGGTCAGGTCCCTTCTTCAGAGAAGTTTCTGAAAAAGGGTCCAGACCCGAAACGTCAGCTTTCCTGCCACTCTGATGCTGCCTGGCCTGCTTGTTCCTCCAGCTCCACGCTGTTATCTCAGACATCAGCATCGGCAGTTCTTACCATCTCTACAGTTTTTTTAAAAGTTCTTTTTCTTTGTCACGGGGGATAGGTAAGGATTTGATAAAGTGTACTGTAAGTTGTGTGGGGATAAGCAAATTTGAGTAGGGCAGACACAAATAAATACATTGACTTTGTGTACCAGCAGGAAAACATTCTAAAACTAAAATTGGCAATTCAATTATTGTTGTGTCATTTTTACGATAGCTTTGTCAGTAATCTATGAAATGAAGTTCATTAAAGATGTGTACATCAAAGACAATTTGGGTGGCAATTGACTGTTCTGATCAGCAGAGATTCATTCCGAATCAGTCCGAAGGTGTGCAGGTTAGCTGGTTTACCCTGGGAGATGTGGGGTCACAGGGATAGTATGGGGATGCTCTTCAGATGGTTAATGTGGACTCGATGAACCAAATGGCCTGCTTCCACACTGTAGGGACTCTGAGGACAGGAATATCAAAAGGACTGAAATAAAACGAAGAACTTTGGATGCTGGGAATCTGAAACAAAAACTTCTTCTGAAGAAGGGTTACTGGATTCAAGATGTTAATTAAAGAATCCCCTACAGTGTAGGAGAGGCCATTCGGCCCATTACCAACCCTCCAAAGAGCATCCCACCCAGACCCACCCCATCCTTGTAACCCTGCATTCCCCATGGCCAGTCCACCTAACCTGCACATCTTTGGACTGTGGGAGGAAACTGGAGCTCCTGGAGGAAACCCACGCAGACACAGGGAAGAGAATCTCCATGCAGACAACCACCCATGGGGAAGATTTACACACAGGTCTCTGGCACTGTGAGGCAGCAGGGTTACCCAATCAGCCATTGTGTTTCCTTCCTAACTCTGCTTTCTCTCAGCCAGACCTGCTGAATCTCTCTACCACTTCTGTTTTAAGATCCAAAAGATTAAAATGTTACAGAAAGGAATGGTCAAGTGTGGAGCTTTTACTGTTTTGACACTAACACTAGCTCTCCAATACATCTGATCTACCAGACAACACTTGCAGCTGGTTAGTTCATCTCCCTTACACACACAATTCCAGTGGCTTTGGCCTAAGGTAACAATATCCACACAGGGTTTTGTATTACTGCATTAGATTACACAGTGCAACAAGGACACCATTCAGCCCATTAGGTCAATGCTGGCTCTTTTGATTGGTACCCAGTTGGCAGTATTTTTGCCCTGCTCTTTCCCCCAATCCCCAGAAACACCTCCAAGTATTTATCCAACACCATCTGAAGGCTACTGATCGTATCCATATCTACCACTCTACCAGGCAGGGAATTCCAAACCAAATTACTGTGTGTGGAAAAGGGTTTTCCCTCATACCACGCCATCTGTTAAACACATTGTGAGCTCTCTGATTTTGATCAATGGAAACATTTTGTCCCTTAAGAACCTTGTATGTTTCAATAAGGTTGCATCCCATTCTTCCCAATTCTGATGTCTATGAATCTACTTATCCTCTCCTCATAATTCAGTCCCTACATACTTCCCTCCACTGTATCAGCCTAGTGAGCCTTCTTTCAGCTACTTCCGATGCCCGTACATATTTCCTTAGATAAGTAGCCCAGAACAGCTAACAGAATTTCCACCAGTGGTCTGACTTTTATACTTTGAAATACAGACCACAATTCCATTGTTTTCTCTAACAAGTACATATTCAGACCAGGAAGTCATCAACTAAATATTCTGTATCTTCCATGTATCCCACCATTACCAAATATTTCCTCATCCAATGTCCTGATTATCCCCTTCACCCATCTATACTAGCTTTAGCAAAGTTAACTTCCCTGGTAAACACTGAGGAGATGTATCCATGGGGGTGTCATTGGCTGCCCTGATGATAAAAGGATTCATTGCTCAATCAGAGGCAACCATTCCACGCATTATAAAGTTTCAGGGCATACGTAGCACGTGCACGTTGATGAGATCAAGAAGATCAGTTTGGGGTTGATACAGGGCCACGGAGAGACCGCGGGGCTGTGGAATCGGTTTGGGATTGATACAGGGCCATGGGGATATAGTGCGGCAGTGGGACCAGTTTGGGATTGATACAGGGCCATGGGGAGAGAGTGGGGCAGTGGGGCCAGTTTGGGATTGATACAGGGCCATGGGGAGGGAATGGGGCAGTGGGATCGGTTTGGGATTGATACAGGGCCATGGGGAGAGAATGGGGCAGTGGGATCAGTTTGGGATTGATACAGGGCCATGGGGAGAGAGTGGGGCAGTGGGATCAGTTGGGATTGATACAGGGCTATGCGAAGAGAGTGGGGCAGTGGGATCGGATTGGGATTGATATAGGGCCATGGGGAGAGAGTGGGGCAGTGGGATTGGTTTGGGATTGGTACAGGGCCATGGGGAGAGAGTGGGGTGGTGGGATTGATATAGGGCCATGGGGAGAGAGTAGGGCAGTGGGATTGGTTTGAGATTGATATAGGGCCATGGGGAGAGAGTGGGGCAGTGGGATTGGTTTGGGATTGGTACAAGGCCATGGGGAGAGAGTGGGGCGGTAGGATTGGTTTGTGATGGATATAGGGTCACGGGGAGAGCGATTTGATTTGGTTGGATTGTTCTGTCAAGGACCTAGCAGAAATCTGACAGGAGTAACAGTGTTTTCACGCTGCAGCCTACAGTGGATCTTTTGCACAACCTGACACTCTATGAAAACATGCTTTCATTTAAAAAAATATTATTCCCAATTCCACCCTTGTTTCCATTTCCTTGTATTATCCCTTCCAAGAAGGCAGGGACAATGCCCATCCCCTTCCTCATGGTATACTCAATCTGACCAACTGGAGTCATTGTCTACGGTCTTGTATTAAATGTTCTCCCCTTTCCTGTGGGGCAAGTCTTGAGTTTCAGTTGTCAGCTCCCCACAACGACAGCAAGGACCAGCAAGTAGGGGTGGATGGTGGTCTTTCTCTCTGTGGAACTAGCTACTGTGTGCTTCCTGAAATAACGTAATATGGAATCACCTTCCTAAGCAACAGACTTGTGAGTGAGGTTCCTGTACCTGCTGACATTAGGACATGAAGGCTCGTACACTGCCCCTGATGACAGCTCGGCATATAGGACACATCCGGAGACTCGGAGCACAGTCGCTGCACACCACCAAGTGTCCGCAAGGAATAAAGACAATGGAGACCTCTTTATCCAAACACACTTTGCAGGTTCGTTCGTTCTTGAGTTGACGCAGTTGTTCTTCTGCACTCAAGTCTGTAAACATATGCAGACACAAGGATATTGAGACAATCTTCACTGATGTTATCACATCCTGTATACAGTAACAGTGGACGATAATCTCTTTGCACATAAAGGGTTCCCCGTTGGTTGAATCACAACCAAGTGATGTGCAGAGAACTGCATGGAATACACAGCGCAGGTAACGGCCATTTGGCCCAACCAATCTATTCTGGTGCTTACCATTCACTCAACTCTCCTCTCATCTTCCCTCATGTAATCCTATTCACCATAACCTTGTCTCCCTCGCCAGCCTCTCCTGAAATGTCTCACCACACTTCACCTGACTCTGCCAGTGGGAGTGAGTTCCACATTCTCACGCCTTGCTAGGCTGGAGATGTTCCTTTTCAACTCCCTATTTAATTTCTTTGCGGCCGCCTTATATTGGTGGCATCATGCTTTGTTCATCCCCACAAGCAGTAACACTCTCTCTATGTCCACATTTTCAAACTGTGTAGTAACCTTAAAGATGTCTACTTGCTCACAGCGGAAGGGAACGAAGGCACAAAGCCTGTCCATCATTTCCGGACGGATAGGTTTGCAGTCCTGGTGCCATTATCCTTTTGAGCAATTCCCTGTACCCTGTCGATGAGATAGTGACCAGAACAGTAAACAATACTGTGGTTTAATATAAGGGGAGCTTGGCTGAGCTTTTTTAAAAAAGGTCTCATTTGCCTTTGTTACTATTTTAAATTAACCTTGTATCTGTCTTCCATAGATTCCTCATCATGTTTATTTACCTCGTTTTAAAAGACAGTGGATGGAATTATAGAATTGTCTTGACTGGCCATTCAGCCCATCATGCCTGTGCTGGTTCGATCCCTACTGTCAATCTCCTTTCTCCCTATAGCCTTGCACACCATTTATATCCAAATAATCATCCAATTCCCTCTAGAATGTCTCAAGTGAAGACTCTGCCACATTTCCAGAACTCAATGTGTGGATAGTTTTATATTTTCACAGCCAATAAAACATGCTATCACGTACTCTAGGAAATTAACTGCAGTGAATTGCCTGGTTTTGTATCCCAGCTACATTGTTAAAACATCACTTATAACCTCTGCTGAATATTGTACTGGACTCTGTGACTATCCACGAGTATTCACAGCTATCTGACTACAGCTCTTGCTTTCACAGCTCTCAGACTATTCACCTTGCTTTCACAGCTCTCTGACTATCCCCTAGCTGTCACAGCTCCCTGACTATCCCCAAGCTGTCACAGCTCTCTGACTATCCCCTAGCTCACACAGCTCTCTGACTATACCCCTAGCTCTCACAGCTCTCTGACTATACCCCTAGCTCTCACAGCTCTCTGACTATCCCCTTGCTCTCACAGTTCTCTGACTATACCCCTAGCTCTCACAGGTCTCTGACTATTCCCTAGTTCTCACAACTCTCTGAAATTCCCCCGAGCTTTCACAGCTCTCTGACTATCCGTTAGCTTTCACAGCTCTCTGACTATACCCCTAGCTCTCATAGCTCTCTGACAATATGCCTTGCTTTCACAGCTCTCTGACTATACCACTAGCTCTCACAGCTCTCTGACTATACCCCTAGCTCTCACAGCTCTCTGACTATACCCCTAGCTCTCACAGCTCTCTGACTATCCCCTTGCTCTCACAGTTCTCTGACTATACCCCTAGCTCTCACAGGTCTCTGACTATTCCCTAGTTCTCACAACTCTCTGAAATTCCCCCGAGCTTTCACAGCTCTCTGACTATCCGTTAGCTTTCACAGCTCTCTGACTATACCCCTAGCTCTCACAGCTCTCTGACAATATGCCTTGCTTTCACAGCTCTCTGACTATACCACTAGCTCTCACAGCTCTCTGACTATACCCCTAGCTCTCACAGCTCTCTGACTATTCCCTTCCTCTCACAGTTCTCTGACTATACCCCTAGCTCACAGCTCTCTGACTATCCGTTAGCTTTCACAGCTCTCTGACTGTCCCTGAGCTTTCACAGCTCTCATAGCTCTCTGACAATATGCCTTGCTTTCACAGCTCTCAGACTATTCACCTTGCTTACACAGCTCTCTGACTCTCTATCAGCTTTCACAGCTCTCTGACTATCCCCTAGCTGTCACAGCTTCCTGACTATCCCCTAGCTGTCACAGCTCTCTGACTATCCCCTAGCTCTGACAGCTCTCTGACTATCCCCTAGCTCTCTCAGCTCTTTGACTATACTCCTAGCTCTCACAGCTCTCTGACTATACCCCTAGCTCTCACAGCTCTCTGACTATCCCCTTGCTCTCACAGTTCTCTGACTATACCCCTAGCTCTCACAGGTCTCTGACTATTCCCTAGTTCTCACAACTCTCTGAAATTCCCCCGAGCTTTCACAGCTCTCTGACTATCCGTTAGCTTTCACAGCTCTCTGACTATACCCCTAGCTCTCATAGCTCTCTGACAATATGCCTTGCTTTCACAGCTCTCTGACTATCCCCTAGCTTTCACAGCTCTCTGACTATACCCCTAGCTCTCACAGCTCTCTGACTATCCCCTTGCTCTCACAGTTCTCTGACTATACCCCTTGCTCTCACAGCTCTCTGACTATCCCCTTGCTCTCACAGTTCTCTGACTATACCCCTAGCTCTCACAGCTCTCTGACTATACCCCTAGCTCTCACAGCTCTCTGACTATCCCCTTGCTCTCACAGTTCTCTGACTATACCCCTAGCTCTCACAGGTCTCTGACTATTCCCTAGTTCTCACAACTCTCTGAAATTCCCCCGAGCTTTCACAGTTCTCTGACCATCCGTTAGCTCTCACAGCTCTGACTATCCCCTAGCTCTATCAGCTCTGACTGTACCCCTAGCTCACACAGCTCTCTGACTACACCCCCAGCTCACTCAGCTCTCTGACTATACCCCTAGCTCACACAGCTCTCTGACTACACCCCCAGCTCACTCAGCTCTCTGACTATACCCCTAGCTCTCACAGCTCTCTGACTCTACCCCTTGCTTTCATAGCTCTCTGACTATCCGTTAGCTTTCACAGCTGTCTGACTATCCCCTAGCTCTCACAGCTCTCTGACTATACCCCTACTCTCACAGCTCTCCGACTATCCCCTAGCTCTGACAGCTCTCTGACTATCCTCTAGCTCTCACTGCTCTCTGACTATACCCCTTGCTCTCACAGCTCTCTGACTATACCCCTAGCTCTCACAGTTCTCTGACTATACACCTAGCTCTCTCAGCTCTCTTGACTATCCGTTAGCTTTCACAGCTCTCTGACTGTCCCCGAGCTTTCACAGCTCTCTGACTATACCCCTAGCTTTCACAGCTCTCTGACTATACCCCTAGCTCTCACAGCTCTCTGACTATACCCCTAGCTCTCACAGCTCTCTGACTATCCGTTAGCTTTCACAGCTCTCTGACTGTCCCCGAGCTTTCACAGCTCTCTGACTGTCCCCGAGCTTTCACAGTTCTCTGACTATACCCCTAGCTCTCTCAGCTCGCTGACTATAACCCTAGCTCACACAGCTCTCTGACTATCCCCTAGCTCACACAGCTCTCTGACTATACCCCTAGATCTCACAGCTCTCTGACTATACCCCTAGCTCTCATAGCTCTCTGACAATATGCCTTGCTTTCACAGCTCTCTGACTATACCCCTAGCTCTCACAGCTCTCTGACTATCCGTTAGCTTTCACAGCTCTCTGACTGTCCCCGAGCTTTCACAGCTCTCTGACTATACCCCTAGCTCTCACAGGTCTCTGACTATTCCCTAGTTCACACAACTGTCTGAAATTCCCCCGAGCTTTCACAGTTCTCTGACCATCCGTTAGCTCTCACAGCTCTGACTATCCCCTAGCTCTATCAGCTCTGACTGTACCCCTAGCTCTCACAGCTCTCTGACTATCCCCTAGCTCTCACAGCTCTCTGACTATAACCCTAGCTCTCACAGCTCTCTGACTATACCCCAAGCTCTCACAGCTCTCTGACTATACCCCTTGCTTTCATAGCTCTCTGACTATCCGTTAGCTTTCACAGCAGTCTGACTATCCCCTTGCTCTCACAGCTCTCTGACTATACCCCTAGCTCTCACAGCTCTCTGACTATCCCCTAGCGCTCTCAGCTCTCTGACTATACCCCTAGCTCTCATAGCTCTCTGACTATACCCCAAGCTCTCACAGTTCTCTGACTATACACCTAGCTCTCACAGCTCTCTTGACTATCCGTTAGCTTTCACAGCTCTCTGACTGTCCCCGAGCTTTCACAGCTCTCTGACTATACCCCTAGCTCTCACAGATCTCTGACTATACCCCTTGCTTTCATAGCTCTCTGGCTATCCGTTAGCTTTCACAGCTGTCTGACTATACCCCTACTCTGACAGCTCTCTGACTATCCCCCAGCTCTCACAGTTCTCTGACTATACCCCTACTCTCACAGCTCTCTGACTATACCCCTTGCTCTCACAGCTCTCTGACTATACCCCTAGCTCTCACAGATCTCTGACTATACCCCTTGCTTTCATAGCTCTCTGGCTATCCGTTAGCTTTCACAGCTGTCTGACTATACCCCTACTCTGACAGCTCTCTGACTATCCCCCAGCTCTCACAGTTCTCTGACTATACCCCTACTCTCACAGCTCTCTGACTATACCCCTTGCTCTCACAGCTCTCTGACTATACCCCTACTCTCACAGCTCTCTGACTATACCCCTAGCTCTCACAGCTCTCTGACTATACCCCTAGATCTCACAGCTCTCTGACTATCCGTTAGCTTTCACAGCTCTCTGACTATACCCCTAGATCTCACAGCTCTCTGACTATCCGTTAGCTTTCACAGCTCTCTGACTATACCCCTAGCTCTCACAGCTCTCTGACAATATGCCTTGCTTTCACAGCTCTCTGAATATTCCCCCAGCTCTCACAGCTCTCTGACTATACCCCTACTCTCACAGCTCTCTGACTATCCCCTAGCTCTCACAGCTCTCTGACTATCCCCTAGCTCTCACAGCTCTCTGACTATACCCCTTGCTTTCACAGCTCTCTGACTCTACCCTGAGCTCTCACAACTCTCTGACTATCTCCTAGCTCTCACAGCTCTCTGACTATACCCCTTGCTCTCACAGCTCTCTCACTGTCCCCTAGCTTTCATAATTCTCTTGTTCTAAACATCTGACTCCAGCATCGCTTCCAGTTAAAATGATGCAGCTCCCCAGCCCCATATCTGTCAAGTTAATCTGTCGAAACAAATAATGAATGATGACTGAAACTTTAAGCTGTCTCCAGGATGCTGGTCCTAACAGTGACACTGATGATTATTTTGACTCACAGCTGTTGCAGGAGGAGGTGGATGCCAGCAGGGGGCATACAGAGCCCAGCTGTGGCCAGCTGATACAACAAGGTGTGGAGCTGGATGAACACAGCTGGCCAAGCAGCAGCAGAGGAGCATGCCTACTGTGGCCAGCTGTGTCTGTGCATGTGTTTAGGCTATTTGTGGAGTGTCTCGCAGATCAGACAGACTACGGCAGCATTTACTCTCTACAGAAACCTCTGTTTCTTCTTCCTTTAATCCAAGTGGTCAAAAGGGTCTTGAGGGAAAGTGAACATCACATCACAATAAGGGAAAGAAGACAGAATGAGGACCTGACAAAGAGCTGGACTTTAAATGAGGTTTGGAAGGATTTCAGAAAAGGGTATTCCAGAAGGGCGAAGCTGAAGTGGGGCAAGAGAGTTAATCCTGTAAACGTAGTGTTCTAGACATGTGACAGAAGCAGGTTCATTTGAGACATTCCAGAGGGGCACTGGATGATTACTTGGATAGAAATGATGTGCAGGGATGTGGGAAGAAAGGAGATTAACACTTGGTAAATCAAAAGAGTTATACCAAGGCCAAACAGAATGGTATTATCGCAGGAAAAAATAAACAGGCCTTGACAGGAAGGAATAGAGAGTAGCAAATCTAAGGATCAGCTAATTAACTGACAAAATGTATAAAAAGACAAGACTACAGGTTCAAAATTTGAAAGCACACGGCATTCAAAACAAAACAGACAAACTGAGAGAAACAGGAATGAATAAGTGTGATGTGGTAGCTCATAAAAAGACATGGCACCACTGTGGTTAGCACTGCTGCTTCACAGCACCAGGGACCCAGGTTCAATTACACCCTCGGCTGTCTGTGTGGAGTCTGCACATCATCCTTGTGTCTGTGAGAGTTTCCTTCGGGGCCCCAGTTTCTTCCCACAGTCCAAAGATGTGCAGGTTAGGTGGGTCAGCCCTGGAAAATGCAGGGTTGTGGGAATGGGATGGGTCGAGGGGGCGATGCTGACTTGAGGTTTGGTGTGGACTTGATGGACCAAATGGTCTGTTTTCCACACAGTAGGATTCTATGATGACAGAGTAATATGGTTTGGGGCCTGAATCTTTAGGGATATGTGGCATTTAGGAAGGAGAGAAAATTTGGAAGAGGTGGCTCTGTTAGTTAATGATGATATTCGCACAACAGAGAGGGATGACTTAGGTTCAGGAAAACAGGTTGTGGAACCAGCTTGGGTTTAGACAGTAAATGATAAAGGCAAGAAGATTCTGTGGGAGTAAATAAACAGGAACCACACTGTAAGGTGGAACATTACGTAAGAATTAATGAGAATGTATCAGAAAGAGAAAATAGTAATCATGGGAATTTTAATCTAGAGATAGACTGGAAAAGTCAGAGGGCAACGGTAGCCTAGTTGAGAAGTTCAGAGAATATTTTTGGACAGTTTCTCAGAACAACATGTTCTGAGCAATTTACACTAGATCTGGTATTGTGCAATAAGACTGGATTTTTTAAGTGATCTAATAGGAAAGGCATCCATAAGTATCAATAATCATATAAGGATTCAATTTTATACTCAATTTGATGGAGAGAGAAGTGGGTCCAAGACTGTCTTTTAAAATTTTAGTAAGGGGAATTATGAAATGCTTAGAAGTAGAGCTGGCTAAAATGAATTAACAAGTAAGGTTGAAGGATAGGTGAACTGAGATGCTTTGGTGGATATTTATGAGAAATGCTCAGAATAGATACATTCCAATGAGTAAGTAAATTTCCAAGGGAATTTGTACCTGCTGTGGTGAACAGGAATGCTGAAGACCGTTATCAAATGAAAAGAAAAGGTATATAATTATACAAAGACAGGTGGCAGATCAAAAGACTGAACAGAATATAAAATAGCAAACAATGATCAAAACAAAGGGAAGAGTTATAGAACAAGACAAAGCTAGCCAGAAATATTAAAAAAAAACTTTCTGTAAATATTTTTTAAAAAAATTAACGAAGTGAGCATTGGTCCAATAAAAAGTAAGACTGCAGAATCAATAGTTGAAAATAAGGAGTTGACAGATGAATTGAAGAAGTATTTTACATCAGTCCTCATTGCAGAAGATAACAGTAAGATCCCAGAAGTAGAAATTAATCAGCTAACGGAAGGGAGGGTGAAACTCACGAGAGTGACAACCACTGAGAAGTGGTGCTCAATAAATTGTTGGAGCTGTGTGCTGACAAGTGGCTAAGTCCTGATGAACTTTATCCTAAGGTCTTAGAACAAGTGACTAGTGAGATAGTTGATGCATTGGCTTTAATTCTTCAAAACTCCGTTGATTTGGGGATGGTCCCATTAGATTAAATGATACTGCATGTAATCTTCTTTCTTCAAATACAGATGGAGATAAAGAAGAGAAGTACAGACTAGTCAATTTAATGTTTGGCACGGGGAAAATGTTACAGCAGGAAACTTATACAAGTTCATTGTACATGGTAATCAGGCAGAGTCAACATGGTTTTGTGAAAGAGAAATCATGTTCGACCAATTGATTGGAGATTTTTGAGGAGGTAACACACATGACAGGATCTGCAGGTAACAGTCTGTAGAGAACAGTTGATGTATTGTACTTTGATTTCCAGAGGACCTTTGATAGGGTGCCAGATCAAAGATTATTGGAGAAAACAGAAGTTCATGGTGTAGGGGCCTGCACATTGGTTGGCAAACAGGAAGGTGAGTGTGGTCTTTATTAATTGGTAAGTTAGCATGTGAGAAGTCCTGAGATGCATCCCAGTCTAATCCGAGCTGCCTGACCCGATATACAATGTGTTTTGAGAAGATTTGTAGCTCAGGTTGAGTTTCTGGATGTGAGTTTGCTCGCTGAGCTGGAAGGTTAGTTTTCAGACGTTTCGTCACTTTTTTTTTTATTTGAAAAAATATACTTTATTCATAGAATGTACAAAAAATAAAACATTTATACACCTACCCAGTCATGCAAGCCATTCCGGGTTACCCGGGGGTACGTACACCAACTAAAGGAAAAAAAAACAAAACAGAGAAAAAAAAACAAAGCAAAGAAACCGCCCCGGCAGTCGTCACCCCGCACAGTCCCAGTTGGCCCCCTGACCAGTTGGGGAAGGCGCCAGCTGGGCCCAGTTACCAGATAGGATTCTTTTCCCTTTTCTGGACGAGGGGGCTCAAACGGTGGTCTTTCCCCACCGCGCCTTGGCAGCGGCTGCCCCAAGCTTTAGCGCGTCCCTCAGCACGTAGCCCTGGACCTTGGAGTGCGCCAGTCTGCAACACTCGGTCGGGGTCAGTTCTTTCAGCTGGCAGACCAGCAAGTTGCGGGCAGACCAAAGAGCGTCTTTCACCGCATTGATGGTCCTCCAGGCGCAGTTGATGTTGGTCTCGGTGTGCGTCCCCAGAAACAGCCCGTAGAGCACGGAGTCCCACGTCACGGAGTTGCTCGGGACGAACCTCGACAAATACCACTGCATCCCCCTCCAGACCTCCTGCGCAGAGGCACACTCCAGAAGGAGGTGATCAACAGTCTCGTCCCCCCCGCAGCCACCTCGAGGGCAGCATGCGGTGGCGCAGAGATTCCGGGCATGCATAAAGGATCTCACTGGCAGAGCCCATCTCACCGCCAGCCAAGCAATATCCTTGTGCTTGTTTGAAAGTTCTGGCGATGAGGCATTCTGCCAAACGACTTTGGCAGTCTGCGTGGGGAACCACACGACGGGATCTACCCTCTCCTTTTCCCGAAGGGTCTCAAGCATACTACGTGCTGACCACTGCCTGACGGCTTTGTGGTCAAAGGTGATTCCTTTCAAAAATTTCTCCACGAAGGACAGGTGGTATGGGACGGGCCAACTACTCGGAGCGTGCCGCGGCAACGAGGCCAGGCACATCCTTCGCAACACCGGGGACAGGTAGAACCTCAGTAAGTAGTGACACTTGGTGTTTGCATACTGAGGATCTACGCACAGCTTGATGCAGCCACACACAAAGGTAGCCGTCAGGGCGAGGGTGGCGTTCGGTACGCCCTTTCCCCCATTTCCCAGGTCTTTGTACATGATATCTCTGCGGACCCGGTCCATCCTCGACCCCCAAATGAAGTGGAAGATGGCCCGGGTGACCGCAGCGGCGCAGGTCCAGGTAATAGGCCAGGCCTGCGCCACATACAACAGTACCGAAAGCCCCTCGCACCTGACAACCAGGTTCTTACCCACGATGGAGAGGGACCGGAGCGTCCACCTGCCCAGCTTCTGCTTAAATTTGGCGATACGCTCCTCCCAAGTCTTAGTGCATGCCCCAGCTCCACCAAACCAAACACCCAGCACCTTCAGGTAGTCTGTCCTGACGGTGAAGGGGATGAAGGAGCGGTCGTCCCAGTTCCCGAAGAACATGACCTCGCTCTTACCCCTATTGAATTTGGCACCCGAGGCCAGTTCAAACTGGCCGCAGATGTCCAACAGCCTACTCACCGACCGACGATCGGTGCAGAAGACGGCGACATCATCCATGTACAGGGAGGTCTTGACCTGAAGGCCTCCGCTGCCTGGGATAGTCACGCCCTTCAGGCGCACGTCCTTCCTGATGGAGGCGGCGAAGGGCTCCACACAGCACACGAACAAGGCAGGAGAGAGCGGGCAGCCCTGCCTGGCTCCAGATCTAACAGGACAACTGTCCGATTCCCACCCGTTGATCGATGTTGGCGTAGAGCAGCCGGATCCTATTGCGGATGCCCTCCCCGAACCCCAATTTGGAGAGGACGTTCCTCACGTAAGCATGAGAGACCCTGTCGAAGGCCTTCTCCTGGTCCAGGCTGACGAGGCAGGTGTCCACCCGCCTGTCCTGTACGTAGGCGATCGTATCCCTGATGAGCGCGAGGCTCTCAGCGATCTTCCTGCCCGGCACAGCACAGGTTTGGTCAGGGTGAATCACTGACTCCAGGACAGACCTGACCCGGTTGGCAATGACCTTGGCCAGGATTTTGTAGTCCACGTTCAAAAGTGAAATGGGACGCCAATTCTTAATTTCTTCCCTCTCCCGCTTCCTCTTGTAAATGAGGGTGATGATGCCCTTCCTCATGGACTTGCACATTTCCCCTGCCCGAAGCGCACTATCGTACACCTCCAGCAGGTCCTGGCCGACCAGGCCCCACAGAGCAGAATACAGCTCGACCGGTAAGCCGTCGCTTCCGGGAGTCCTATTCCTCTGCAAGGACTTGAGGGCTGTGGCCAGCTCGTCCAGGGATATCGGCCGGTCCAGCCACTCCCTCGTGCCGTCGTCTAAGACCTCCGTGATAGACGACAGGAACGACTCAGAGGCCGTGCTGTCCGTGGGCTTCGTGTCGTACAGTCCGGCATAGAAGGATCTGCTGATCCTCAAAACGTCAGGCCGAGACGACGTCACCGAGCCGTCGTCCTCCTTCAGCCGGCTAAGCACAGAGCTCTCTTCGTGCACCTTCTGAAAGAAGAAACGCGAGCACGTCTCGTCCTGCTCCACGGAGCGGACCCTGGACCGGAAGATTATCCTGGAGGCCTCCGCGGCGAAGAGTGAGGCTTGCTGGCCCCTCACCTCGCGGAGGTCCTCCGTGACATCGACCCCCATCAACTGCAGAAGGAGCAGGTTCTGCACCCTTTTCTGGAGTCGCGACAGCTTTCCCCGCCTCTCTCTTGCCTTCCGAACACCCTTGAGGGCAAAGAAACTCTTGATGTTCTCCTTCACCGTCTCCCACCAGTCGCCTGGAGACTCAAAGAGGGGTTTCACGGTTCTCCAACCGGCGTACTCCCTCTTAAGCTCCTCGACGTTCTCTGGGGTCAACAGAGTCGTGTTGAGCTTCCACGTCCCCTTGCCGGCCGGCTGGTCGTCCTGTAAGTGACAGTCGGCAAACAGGAGGCAGTGGTCAGAGAAGAACACTGGCTCGACGCCGGTGGATCTGACCGAGAACGTCCGTGACACGAACAGGAAGTCTATCCTTGAGCGGATAGACCCGTCTGGCCGCGACCAGGTGTACCTCTGCTGCGCTCCGTCTGCAGGGGTGCTGAAGACATCGAGCAGCTTGGCGTCCTTCACCATGCCCATCAGGAATCTGGACGTGATGTCCAGTTGACTCCCCCCACCCGCTGTCCCCACGCCGGATCTTCCATCTGCATCAATGATGCAGTTGAAGTCTCCGCCTAGGATGACCGGCCTGGATGTGGCCAGCAGGGGTGGAAGACGCTGCAGGACGGCCAACCGCTCACTCCGTACCGCTGGGGCGTACACGTTGATCAGCCTCAGGGGAGCGTTCCCGTAGGTGATGTCAGCCACTAGGAGGCGCCCCCCCCCCACCTCCTGAACTTGAGAGATGGTGAAGTTGTGCCCCCGCAGCAGAATAGCCAGGCCCAAGGAGCGACAGTCGTTACCCCCCGACCAGATCGAAGGCCCACAGGTCCAGGCGCCGGGCCATTTCCCGTACCTGCTGAGGTGCGGTATCCCGCACTCCTGCAGAAACAGGAGGTCCGCCTTGATGGTGGCCAGGTAGGCCAACGTGGACACACATCTCGCGGTTGACTTGACGCTGCGCACATTAATGCTCGCAATTCGTACCCCCATTGTGGGCAGTGACCGCAGTACCCTCCCCAAGTCCAAGGTCCAGCCCCTCCGTCTGTCCCTTCATGCCCATTGCCCGGGCTAACTGCTGGACGCTCTCTGGGCTCAGGAAACCGTCTGTGCTGCCTTCTGGGTGGCATCCCCCCGTCAGGGGTGCAGAGGCAGGAGGGTCCGGCTCCGGATCAGGCTGGGGACGTGCTGTTTCCTCCTTCCCGCCTGGAAGTTCCGGGGGGCCCTCCAGTGCTCCAGCGGCACTTGACTGGGTGTTGGAGTGAGCCTCAGGACGCCTCCCGTCACCTGGAAGTGGGGCGCTGCTTTCCTTCCCCCTCGAGACCTTTAACTTCTGCTTCGGGTGGGCCCTCTCCGAATCCTCCTCGTCAGAGGAGCTCTTATAGCCCCCCTGTAGCTGCCTCTTCCCGCCTGATTGTTGCGGTTCCTGGGCCCGTCGACGCACCTTCCTCCTCGCTTTCCGGACTGTTGTCCACTCCCCTGGGTCGCCTGTCGTCGCCTCCATTGGCTCCGGGTTGTCGGGGGGGGAATCGGAGCCTGCAGGGGTGCTTTAGTGGCCTCGGGCCCATCCTGCAGGGCTGGGCCCTCCTGCACGGCCTGGCCCTCCTGCACATTAGTGGGGTCCTTGCTGGGCCCTGGTGCCTTCCTCTCCTCCGGGGGGGCTGGCCCCGCATTTCCCCTGCCGGCGACCTGGGCGTAGGTGGTACCCCACCGCGGGCATGCCCTATAGAAGTGGCCCGCTTCCCCGCAAAGGTTGCAGCTTCTCTCTCGTGGGCTATCCTTTGCAAGGTGTCCCTCCTCCCTGCAGTTTCTGCAGATGGTGGCTTTGCAGTCGGCCGCCATGTGACCTGACCTACCACAGGCATGGCAGACTTTAGGTTGCCCTGCGTAGGTCAGGTAGCCCCTGCTCCCGCCGATCGCGAAGCTGGACGGTGGGTGTGCGACATTCCCGTCTGCGCCCATCCTCAGCGTCACCTTGACCTGCCTCTTACTCGTCCAGATGCCAAAGGGGTCCACGATGTCAGTTAGGTCCCCTTCCACCTTCACATACCTTCCGAGGAAGGTCAGGACATCAACTGCTGGCACATGCGGGTTGTACATGTGTACAGTCACCATACGGCTCCTCTGTGCTGGCATCACAAACAGTGGGACAGCGGTCAATACAGAGAGGGGGCCCTCACCTCCTTTCTCCTTGAAAACCTCCAGGAAGCGCTCGCAAAGATTGGCACTCCGGAAGGTCACGTCGTAAAAACCTCCTCCGGGGAAATCCTGCAGGCAGTAAATGTCCGCAGCAGCAAACCCACAACAGTCCAACAGGACCCTCTTCACAAAGAAGGTGCGGTCCACAGGTGCACCTTCATCCACCTTCTTTACAGAAACACGGATGGTGTTCCGGACCCCCTGACCTGGGGCACGAGCACTTGCCGCAGCCATCGTTGCAGGTTGGCTGCTCCCCTGAACCAGCGTTAGGCCGAAGCCAGCATTAAGATCCACTGGTCGCAAGGGTGCACAGCCAACCCGACGTCCTCCTTTCACCTCCAAGACAGCACTCTCGTCCTCTCAGTCCACAAGAGAGTGGGTCTTTATTGTGTTCGAGATGTGAGCTGGTTCACTGAGCTGTAAGGTTTGTCCCCAGATGTTTCGTCACCATTCCAGGTAACATCATCAGTGAGCCTCCGACAAAGCACTGGTGTTATGTCCCGCTTTCTATTTATCTGTTTAGGTTTCCTTGGGCTGGTGATGTCATTTCCTGCGTTCGAGATGTCATTTCCTGTTCTTGTTCTCAGGGGATGGTAGATTGATTTGGAGTCAATGTGTTTGTTGATGGAGTTCCGGTTGGAATGCCATGCTTCTAGGAATTCTCGTGCGTGTCTCTGTTTGGCTTGTCCTAGGATGGATGTGTTGTCCCAATCAAAGTGGTGTCCTTCCTTGGGACAACACATCCATCCTAGGACAAGCCAAACAGAGACACGCACGAGAATTCCTAGAAGCATGGCATTCCAACCGGAACTCCATCAACAAACACATTGGCTCCAAATCAATCTACCATCCCCTGAGAACAAGAACAGGAAATGACATCACCAACGCAGGAAATGACATCACCAACCCAAGGAAACCTAAACAGATAAATAGAAAGCGGGACATAACACCAGCGAATCATCGGAGGCTCACTGATGACGTTACCTAGAATGGTGACTGATTGCCTAGGAACAAACCTTCCAGCTCAGTGAACCAGCTTACATCTGGAACAAAATAAAGACCCACACTTTTGTGGACCGGGAGAAGGAAAGCACTGTGTTGGAGGTGGAAGGAAGACGTCGGGTTTGCTGTGCACCCTTGCAACTGGTGGATCTTAATGCTGGCTTCGGCCTAACGCTGGTTCAGGGGAGCAGCCAACCTGCAACGATGGCTGCAGAAAGTGCTCGTGCCCCAGGTCAGGGGGTCCGGAACACCATCCGTGTTTCTGTGAAGAAGGTGGATGAAGGTGCACCTGTCGACCGCACCTTCTTCGTGAAGAGGGTCCTGTTGGACTGTTGCGGGTTCGCTGCTGCGGGCATTTACTGCCTGCAGGATTTCCCCGGAGGGGGTTTTTACGGTGTGACCTTTAGGAGTGCCAAGCTTTGCGAGCACTTCCTGGAGGTTTTCAAGGAGAAAGGAGGTGAGGGCCCCCTCTCTGTATTGACCGCTGTCCCGCTGTTTGTGATGCCAGCGCAGAGGAGCCGTATGGTGACTGTACACATGTACAACCCGCATGTGCCAGCAGTTGATGTCCTGACCTTCCTTGGAAGGTACGTGAAGGTGGAAGGGGACCTAACTGACATCATGGACCCCTTTGGCATCTGGACCAGTAAGAGGCAGGTCAAGGTGACGCTGAGGATGGGCGTGGATGGGAATGTCGTACACCCACCGTCCAGCTTCGCGATCGGCGGGAGCAAGGGCTACCTGACCTACGCAGGGCAACCTAAAGTCTGCCATGCCTGTGGTAGGTCAGGTCACGTGGTGGCCGACTGCAAAGCCACCATCTGCAGGAACTGCAGGGAGGAGGGACACCTTGCAAAGGATTGCCCACAAGAGAAAAGCTGCAACCTTTGCGGGGAAGCGGGCCACCTCTATACGGCCTGCCCGCAGCGGGGTACCACCTATGCCCAGGTCGCCGGCAGGGGAAATGTGGGGCCAGCCCCCCCCGGAGGGGAGGAAGGCACCAGGGCCCTGCAAAGACCCCACTAATGTGCAGGAGGGCCAGGTCATGCAGGAGGGCCCAGCCCTGCAGGATGGGCCCGAGGCCAGCAAAGCACCCCTCCAGGCTCCGCTCCCCTCCCCCCGACAACCCGGAGTCGATGGAGGCGGCGACAGGCGACCCAGGGAAGTGGCCGACGGTCCGGAAAGCGAGGAGGAAGGTGCGCCGACGGGCCCAGGAACCGCAACCATCAGGCGGGAAGAGGCAGCTAAAGGGGGCGCTATAAGAGCTCCTCTGACGAGGGCGATTTGGAGGGGGCCCACCCGAAGCAGAAGTTAAAGATCTCAAGGGAGAAGGAAAGCAGCACCCTGCTTCCAGGTGATAGGAGGCAACATGAGGCTTCCAGGCTGGAAGAAGGAAACAGCGCGTCCGCAGCCTGACCCAGAGCTGGACCCTCCTGCCTCCGCACTCCTGACGGGGGGGATGCCACCCAGAAGGCAGCACGGAGGGTTTCCTGAGCCCGGAGAGTGTCCAGCAGTTAGCCCGGGCAATGGGCATGAAGGGACAGATGGAGGGGCTGGACCTTTGACTTGGGGAGGGTACTGCGGTCACTGCCCACAATGGGGTACGAGTTGCGAGCATTAATGTGCGCAGCGTCAAGTCAACCGCGAGATGTGTGTCCACGTTGGCCTACCTGACCACCATCAAGGCAGACCTCCTGTTTCTGCAGGAGTGTAGGATACCGCACCTCAGCAGGTACGGGAAATGGTCCGGCGCCTGGACCTGTGGGCCTTCGATCTGGTCGGGGGGTAACGACTGTCGCTCCTTGGGCCTGGCTATTCTGCTGCGGGGGCGCAACTTCACCATCTCTCAAGTTCAGGAGGTGGTGGGGGGTGGCGCCTCCTAGTGGCTGACGTCACCTACAGGAACGCTCCCCTGAGGCTGATCAACGTGTACACCCCAGCGGTAAGGAGTGAGCGGTTGGCCGTCCTGCAGCGGCTTCCACCCCTGCTGGCTACGTCCAGGCCGGTCATCCTAGGCGGAGACTTCAACTGCATCATCGATGCAGATGGAAGATCCGGCGTGGGGACAGCGGGTGGGGGGAGTCAACTGGACATCACGTCCAGATTCCTGATCGGCATGGTGAAGGACGCCAAGCTGCTCGACGTCTTCAGCACCCTTGCAGATGAAGCGCAGTGGAGGTACACCTGGTCGCAGCCAGACGGGTCTATTCGCTGAAGGATAGACTTCCTGTTTGTGTCACGGGCATTCTCGGTCAGGTCCACCGGCGTCGAGCCAGTGTTCTTCTCTGACCACTGCCTCCTGCTGGCCGACTGTCACTTACAGGACGACCAGCCGGCCAGCAAGGGGACGTGGAAGCTCAACACGACTCTGTTGACCTCAGAGAACGTCGAGGAATACGCCGGTTGGAGAACCGTGAAACCCCTCTTTGAGTCTCCGGGCGACTGATGGGAGACGGTGAAGGAGAACATCAAGAGTTTCTTTGCCCTCAAGGGTGTTCGGAAGGTGAGAGAGAGGCGGGGAAAGCTATCGCGACTCCAGAAAAGGGTGCAGAACCTGCTCCTTCTGCAGTTGATGGGGGTCGATGTCACGGAGGACCTCCGCGAGGTGAGGGGCCAGCAAGCCTCGCTCTTCGCCGCGGAGGCCTCCAGGATAATCTTCCGGTCCAGGGTCCGCTCCGTGGAGCAGGACGAGACGTGCTCGCGTTTCTTCTTTCAGAAGGTGCACGAAGAGAGCTCTGTGCTTAGCCGGCTGAAGGAGGACGACGGCTCGGTGACGTCGTCTCGGCCCGACGTTTTGAGGATCAGCAGATCCTTCTATGCCGGACTGTACGACACGAAGCCCACGGACAGCACGGCCTCTGAGTCGTTCCTGTCGTCTATCACGGAGGTCTTAGACGACGGCACGAGGGAGTGGCTGGACCGGCCGATATCCCTCGACGAGCTGGCCAGAGCCCTCAAGTCCTTGCAGAGGAATAGGACTCCCAGAAGCGAAGGCTTACCGATCGAGCTGTATTCCGCTCTGTGGGACCTGGTCGGCCAGGACCTGCTGGAGGTGGACGATAGTGCGCTTCGGGCAGGGGAAATGTGCAAGTCCATGAGGAAGGGCATCATCACCCTCATTTACAAGAAGAAGGGGGAGAGGGAAGAAATTAAGAATTGGCGTCCCATTTCACTTTTGAACGTGGACTACAAAATCCTGGCCAAGGTCATTGCCAACTAGGTCAGGTCTGTCCTGGAGTCAGTGATTCACCCTGACCAAACTTGTGCTGTGCCAGGCAGGAAGATCGCTGAGAGCCTCGCGCTCATCAGGGATACGATCGCCTACGTACAGGACAGGCGGGTGGACACCTGCCTAGTCAGCCTGGACCAGGAGAAGGCCTTCGACAGGGTCTCTCATGCTTACATGAGGGACGTCCTCTCCAAATTGGGGTTCGGGGAGGGCATCCGCAATAGGATCCGGCTGCTCTACACCAACATCGTTAGCGCAGTCACAATCAACGGGTGGGAATCGGACAGTTTTCCCGTCAGATCTGGAGTCCGGCAGGGCTGCCCGCTCTCTCCTGCCTTGTTCGTGTGCTGTGTGGAGCCGTTCGTCGCATCCATCAGGAAGGACGTCTGCCTGACTATCCCAGGCAGCGGAGGCCTTCAGGTCAAGACCTCCCTGTACATGGACGACGTCACCGTCTTCTGCACCGATCGTCAGTCGGCGAGTAGGCTGTTGGACATCTGCGGCCAGTTTGAACTGGCCTCGGGTGCCAAATTCAATAGGGGTAAGAGCGAGGTCATGTTCTTCGGGAACTGGGACGACCGCTCCTTCATCCCCTTCACCGTCAGGACAGACTGCCTGAAGGTGCTGGGTGTTTGGTTCGGTGGAGCTGGGGCGTGCACTAAGACTTGGGAGGAGCGTATCACCAAACTGAAGCAGAAGCCGGGCAGGTGGACGCTCCAGTCCCTCTCCATCGCGGGTAAGAACCTGGTTGTCAGGTGCGAGGGGCTTTCGGTACTGTTGTATGTGGCACAGGCCTATTCCCTGGACCTGCGTCACTGCAGTCACCCGGGCCATCTTCCACTTCATTTGGGGGTCAAGGATGGACCGGGTCCGCAGGGACACCATGTACAAAGACCTGGAAAATGGGGGAAAGGGCGTACCGAACGCCACCCTCGCCCTGACGGCTACCTTTGTGTGCGGCTGCATCAAGCTGTGCGTAGATCCTCAGTACGCAAACACCAAGTGTCACTACTTACTGAGGTTCTACCTGTCCCTGGTGTTGCGAAGGATGGGCCTGGCCTCGTTGCCATGGAACGCTCCGAGTAGTTGGACTGTTCTGTACCACCTGTCCTTCGTGGAGAAATTTTTGAAAGGAAACACCTTTCACCACAAAGCCGTCAGGCAGTGGTCAGCACGTAGTATCCTCGGGACCCTTCGGGAAAAGGAGAGGGTAGATCCCGTCGTGTGGTTCCCCACGCAGACTGCCAAAGTCGTTTGGCAGAATGCCTCATCACCAGAACTTTCAAACAAGCACAAGGACATTGCTTGGCTGGCGGTGATAGGGGCTCTGCCAGTGAGATCCTTTATGCATGCCCGGAATCTCTGTGCCTCCACACGCTGCCCTCGAGGCGGCTGCGGGGGGGGACGAGACTGTCGATCACCTCCTTCTGGAGTGTGCCTATGCACAGGAGGTCTAGAGGGGGATGCAGTGGTATTTGTCGAGATTCGTCCCGAGCAGCTCCGTGACGCGGGACTCTGTGCTCAATGGGCTGTTTCCCGGGACGCACACCAAGACCAACATCAACTGTGCCTGGAGGACCATCAATGCGGTGAAAGACGCTCTTTGGTCTGCCCGCAACTTGCTGGTCTGCCAGCTGAAAGAACTGACCCCGACTGAGTGTTGCAGACTGGCGCACTCCAAGGTCCAGGACTACGTGCTGAGGGACGTGCTAAAGCTGGGGGCAGCCGCCGCCAAGGCGCGGTGGGGAAAGACCACGGTCTGAAACCCCTCGTCCAGAATAGAAAAAAGGGCCCTATCTGGTAACTGGGCCCAGCTGGCGCCTTCCCCAACTGGTCAGGGGGCCAACTGGGACTGTGTGGGGTGACGACTGCCGGGGTATTTTCTTTGCTTTGTTTTTTTCTACTTTGTTTTATTTCCTTTAGTTGGTGTACGTACCTCCTGGGCAACCCAGAGCGGATTGCATGACTGGGTAGGTGTGTAAATATGTTTTATTTTTTGTACATCTTATGAATAAAGTATATTTTTTCAAATAAAAAAAAAGTGACGAAATGTCTGAAAACTAACCTTCCAGCTCAGTGAGCAAACTCACATCCAGATACAATGTGTCCTGGCAACAGTATTTCAATGAGAGGTACAGACACACTCTATCACATAGCATTGAAGTGGAGAACAGGATTGAAGTAGATTGAAGATGTGCCTTCAGGGTGAGGGAAGGTTGGTACATGTTTCATGCCAGTGTCCATGGATAGGGATGATGGTCACTGCCCACACAGTGTGCCCTTAGCTGTTGTCCAGGATGGAAGTTCAAAGCAGGAAACTCCAGATGAGCTGGGGTCACAAAGTACTCGCTCCGACTTTCATGTCAGCAAGGGGTATGGCAGAATGAGAGTCTGCATATTAATGAGGCAAGATGAGCTATTAATGAGATGCAAATCAATGCAGAAAGGCCCCCCCTCACCATTTCAGAGTGGGATTCTCACCTCTCTGTTCAACATTCACAAAGTCAGCGATCTCAATCCTCCCAATCTCGGATGATTTTCCCAACGTTCATGCCAAATCATTCAGGGCCTTGAGGAATACTCCATTCAGAGCTCAGATGAAGGTCAAGGTTGGGAATTCATCCGGATGTTGGTGTAACTAACTTTGCTTTAGAACTGAGAGTTTGGCCACTGGCACCTTATTGAGGGGGTGGTGGCGGCGGCGGGGAGGCACGTTGGAAATTCTTTTATTACAGAGACTCATCTCCCCAAACTGGGTAATCTCGGTTGATCCACTCTGATCCCTGGCTGGGTAGTCTCGGTTGATCCATTCCAAGCCACATGTGTCACGGTCAGAGATACAGAAAATGCTCCACCCACTGAGAGTTAACCAGAGACTACATCAGTTCATCATTTACAACGGCTGTTTTATCAAGAGGAGTATGACACTTGGGGGCTACTCCTGTCCACGCAATAAATCTACACACAAACTTCCCAGGCTCAGACACTGACCTCTCCCAACTCCATATCCCACCCACCTCCAACTCCCCCAACTCTATCACCGTCTCTCACCCAGTATCACCTCCAACTTCCTCTCCCCCTGCTCAACTCCCCCTCCCTCATCTCCATACCCCCACCTCCACCCCGACCTTGTTTCTATTTCCTATGATCTTACCCCTTCTCTGCGTTGTTGTCCCCCTCCTCTCAGTGAGGGCAGGTCCTGCTTCCCATTGCCTCTGGTCAGTCCCTAGAAAGAAACAAACATCACCAGTTATCAGGGTCAGTGATGAGCTCGCCTCGAGATCACCTGACAATGTTCACTATTTGGTACAAAACACAACGTTATCACTTTACATCAAAACATATTGGGCAAACATGAAATCCAGATAGCAGGCTGGAGAATCTCAGCAAGTCTGCCAGCAAATGTTTTCAATCCAGTGACTCATCTTCTGAATCATGGTACTTGAAATGTGAAATATGTTCCTCTCCCCACTGTTGTTTTCAGACTTGCTGAGCTTCTTCAGCAAATTCTGTTTTTGTTTTATATTTCTAGCGTCTGCAGTATTTTGGTTTTAATTAAGGGAACAGGAGAAGTTTTTATTTTCTAAGAAGTCGTACCTGTGTTTTGGTGTCTCCTTTCTCTCCCTCCCTCCTCAGCTGCCAGGAGATCAGACAGAAGGTCACTGACTGAGCTGTACTGGCTCCCAGACACCAGGTACTTGCTACAGACCAATCTCTCGATCAAGCTGCGATCAAATCCCATCTGCAGCACATACTTAACTACAGCAGATTGCATGAGAGGAGACGGTGCTGCACATCCAGTTACATCTGAAGAAAGAAACATTTACCATCAGTGTCTTCATCTACTGTCCCTTCACCTCCTCTTTCCTTCTCATCTAGAGATTACTTTTCCGGAGTCAGGAGGCTGGAACAAAGTTAGGAATGTGGAATAAAAACCAAAAGAGCTGCGGATGCTGTAAATCAGGAACAAAAACAAAGTTGCTGGAAAAGCTCAGCAGGTCTGGCAGCATCTGTGAAGGAGAAAACAGAGTGAACGTTTCGGGTCCGGTGACCCTTCCTCAGAACTGGGAATATGGAATACTGTTTGGTCATTCCTGCAACCACCCTCCCGTGGAACAAGGTGTAGAGCTGGATGAACACAGCAGGCCAAGCAGCATCATAGGAGCAGGAAGGCTGATGTTTCGGGTCCAGACCCTTCTTCAGAAATTGGAGAGGGGAAGGGGGTTCTGAAATAAATAGGGGAGAGAGGGGGAGGCAGACAGAGGATGGATAGAGGAGCAGATAGGTGGAGAGGAGACAGACCGGTCAAAGAGGCGGGGATGGAGCCAGTGAAGGTGACTGTAGGTGGGGAGTTAGGGAGGGGATAGGTCAGTCCAGGGGGGATGGACAGGTCAACGAGGTGGGATGAGGCTGGTTGGTAGGAAATGTTGTGAGGGGCAGTGCGGTGCGAACCAAAACATCAACTTTCCTGCTCCTTTGGTGCCGCTTGGCCTGCTGTGTGTTCATCCAGCTCTACATCTTATTCTCTCAGATTCTCCAGCATCGGCAGTTCCTACCATCTCTCACCCATGAATATCCCTGGCTCGGTGGAGGTATCCGTACCAATCAGTGTGAAATAGATGGAGATATTTAGTCTTTCAGGGATGCGGGCATCACTGACTGGAAAAGGTGGTGGTGATCTGCCTTATAGAACTGTGATGTAGCTGCGCTCTCAATGCTATTAGGGTGGGAACTCCAGCATTGGTTCAAGCTCCTGTACAGGAACCTGAGAACATAGCCATGCTGACACTCGCCTGAGGGATGCTACACTGCCAGTCCCAGCTGTCAGTACATTCAGAACACAAAGTCAGTAATGAATGATAATCAGATCAGGTCTGCACATACTCATACAGTATGGAAACAGACCCTTCGGTCTAACAAGTCCATGCTGACCATATTCCCAAATTAGACTAATCCCATCTGCCTGTGGTTGGGCTATATCCCTCCAAACTATTCCATTCATGTACTTATCCACATACGGTAATAAGGACAAACAAAAAATAACAGATAAAATTGTGCAAGCTGACGTTGTTTCGGGCCTAGACCCTATGAAGGGTCGAGGCCCGAAACGTCAGCTTTTATGCTTCTAAAATGCTGCTTGGCCTGCTGTGTTCATCCAACCCCACACTTTATTATCTTGGATTCCCCAGCATCTGCAGTTCTCATTATCTCTGATAAAATTGTGAAAATATTACTTGGCACAGATTTTAAAATGCAAAGACAATTTCTGAAAGATAATGGAGGAGAATTTGCAAGTGATGGTTTAGGGTCATGTGTAAGATCTAGAGTATAGCAATTATGAACACTGCTGCAGAAAGTTCATTTGCTGATGGTCTGTATGAATGACATTGTGCAATAGTTGATGAAATGTTACACAAGATAAAAATGGGCAGATCTGCTGCGAGCTGCAAACAGCAGTTGCAGGGCAAGTACATGCCAAATATTCTTCACAAAAAGTTGGAGAGTATAGCCTATATCAATTGGTATGTGGTCATAAACCAGAATTGCTTTCCATGTTATGTGATGATCCTGTAGTGTAAGAGGGGCAGTACAATCTCTTGTAGGAACCCTCTTCGAGAAACATCTGTCCCTTATTGGCTTCTCCCAACTGATTTCTGATGAACTGAGCTAAGAGACTTTCTCCATCCACCTAAATGTGCTGTATGCTATCAGGAGAGCATTTATTAAAGCTGAAACATCAGAAAAGATACTGAAAGCATTAAAGCATCATTTAAGAGTGCATAGGGGAGAATTCTGTTCTGGTGAACATTTATTGTGAGAGAAAGGTAGAGGGAATGGAGTGGTCTGGGAAAAATTATAGGATGTGAAGTGAAAGCTCTAGTACAATATAGGAATCAGACCATAAAAGCATATTTTTCACAAATGATTGTGAATTTTCAAATAGTGAGAATGTTGAAGAAGGTGATGTGGAGGTACCGATGTTTGACTGGTGTGGGCCAAAGTCAAAAGTCACACAACACCAGGATATAATCCAACAGGTTTATTTGACATCACAGGCTTTTGGGGTGCTGCTCCTTCATCAGTTTGTGATTGCTTGTGATTTCAAATAAACCTGTTGGACTATATCCTGGTGTTGTGTGACTTCTGACACTGAAGAAGGTGATAAATGATGCTTTTTTAAAAAAAATTCTGACCAATCTTCTGCCTATCTTTGCACAATTATAGGTCTTTTTTTTTCATTTTAGTTAACCACAGTTGGTGGGTCTGTCCCTTATAGTTTATTTTATCTGTGGGAATGTATCTGTTGTGTGCTTCCTGGAGTATTGTCTCAATGTTTGCCACAGCATCTCTACTGACCTATCTCTTAAATTGCCAGTTCCCTTTTAGTGAATAACTTAATAAATTACTTTAAAATTATCTGTGACTCCTGACTTCCTTTTTGTCTAACCTGTGACTCCTGGATCTAGGTCCGACAATGTGGTGTCAAGGTGGAACATCTGAGGACTCTCAGTGGTTGAGGTTGTGAGTATTGGCAAGAATCGTAGCATTTCTAAGAATGTCCAGAACATCAGCGTGCACTCAAGAAGGGCAGAGATGAGCTGTCACATGGGCCAAAGTTAAAGGGAAATAAAGGGAAAGGAGCTTAAAGTTAAACCCATCTCTGAGGCTGATCACTCCAATGAGAAAATGAGAATTTTACTGATACTGGAAGGAACAGAAATATACCAAAAATGAGTTAAAGATGTAAGTACACCTGTTGATTCTATAAGATTTACACATGATACTGACAAATGCTATTTCCTACGGGACCCCTCTTTGAGAAAAATCTACTCTTATTGGCTTCTCACAACTGATTTCTGATTAACTCAGCTAAGAGACTGTGTTGAAAACACGCACCTTGTCCAGTGGATGTTTGTGGCTGCGATCTGACCTGAAACTACAAGAAAATACACCAATTAAAAACCAACACCCCAACACACACACCCACAGAGACCAGTCTCTCTCTCATTCACACACACACAGTCTCTCTCTCCCACACACACACGCACACACCCAGTCTCTCTCTCTCTCTCACTCACACACACACACACACACACACACACACATTTTCTCTCCCTCTCACACTGACATACACACACACACATAAGTATCGAGCATTGGTTAAAAATACATATTTGGTCAAACCTTCCCATCTTGTACTTATTGGAACAGCTGGAGTGTGTATATTCACCTTGTCCCTCTCAACTCAACCAAATGAGTGACAGCTCCTCACTAGCTCATTTCTCAGGGCAATGTATTGATCAATCAGCATCAAATTGCCAGGTTAAAATGTAAGCAAAGTATGGCAGTTAACGGTCAATCAACTTTAACTGGTGCTTTCTCACATGTAACACCTCTCTCTGGTTCAATTGCCAATCACTCAGCACTCTCCTTTCATACAGTATACATTTTAGATTTCTCCTTAAGCTGGTATTTCTTGTAAATTCACCCGATACATACAAGATGGAAAGCTTTGGCAAAATGTGTCTTTTCCTGCAGTAGTCGAGTGCTGTTCCACCAAACACCTGTACATGTAAATATATCGGCGCGTGTGCTCTCTCTCTCTCTCTCTCTCTCTCTGTCTCTCTCTCACACACACACACACATGCGTGCGCGTCAATGCAGACACAATGTTAAAGGTAGCACCAGCAGTACTGAACCCACCGCTGACTCGGTGATGTGGGAATGTAGTTCCTGAATCCTGTTCACATAATCTCTCCCTTTCATCTGGATTAAGTATTCGCAGCTGGCAAAACAGGGCATTAAAATTAGTTACAAAAACATCCATCAAATATCATCTAATATTCACCTCTCTCCCCCACAGCCACTTGCTTCCCCATCTCTCCTGATCAGGCAGATTCCTGACATGATGACAGTATTCAGTAACTCTCCAAAATATTGTCGAGTGATTCATCTTCACAGTGAGACTATCGAATAGGCTCAGCCAGGAGACTGAACTGAACATCACAGACCCTGTCCTCAGCCAGTGCCTAAAATGACTGAGTAGTGATCAGGAGTAATTATTTGGGCTGATTCTCTCCTTCACACCTCTCTCCATGAGGTTATTGGAGACAGGGTCATTGTAACAGCCCCCCACTACTGCCGCAGGAAAAAGACAGACCAAAGCCCATATAGTCCTCTTGTCACTGGGAGACAGGACGGGGGCAGAATTGGCAAAGATCTGCAACCACTCTCCATGTACAATACCTCAGCTGGAGGTAGATAATGACAAACGTTAGCACCCTCCCACATGTACAGTTTGGAGAGAGTTTGAGGGGGATTTTAAACCTGTATGTGGTGGCTTCTGGAACCTTGTAAAACCAGGAGATGCTAAAGTAAGCCTAGTTATAACAGCTAAGTCTCAATGACATATCGAGCAAGGGCTTTTTAACAGACCAGATTAATAAGGCTGTTTGATATATCAATGAGGCTACTTAATTGGACCCCATTAACATATACAACCTTGGGCCTCATTCATCAGGAATGGCCACATTTTCAGTAGTTAAAATCAGGACACAATGAGTGTTGAGTGACTTAGGGCAAGGGTCTCAGAGCAGGGCAGTTGAAGGTGTGAGTAGATGGCCCAAGGGGCAGAATGGTGTACTCTTGTATCAGAGATAATGGGAACTGCAGATGCTGGAGAATCCAAGATAATAAAGTGTGAATCTGGATGAACACAGCAGGGCTCTCTGATGAAGGGTCTAGGCCCGAAACATCAGCTTTTGTGCTCCTGAGATGCTGCTTGGCCTGCTGTGTTCATCCAGCTCCACACTTTATTGTCTTGGTCTACTCTTGTTCCTGGTTTTGGCATCACGTTATGAAATCTTGTGAACAACATCCTGCCTGAGTTGGCAACCCTAAAGACTCCCAAATATCGAAGACAGTTATAACGCACTGTTTCTTTCTTCATTTCAGACTTGCTTTCTTAAGAAGATCCGAACCAAGGCTTTGTTTGTCACCAGATCAGAAAATCCTCTATCCTGCTCCAACTGTTCAATGTGCAAAACAAGACTGATCTCCATTTAAAACATTTGTTTCCTTTCATTTCCACCCAGGGTTCTAACATTAAACATTACCAGCCAGGAGTTGGATTTTAAACTGGTGAATATGGGAGATTTGGATAACTCCAGAACCACAAGCAGGTAAATTCATGGTCTTTCAACAAGGAGTTTGGTTAAATGTGCTAACCCTTCCTCAGGCCAGCTGGTGCTTTTTCTGGCTGTAGTCTGACACCCTCATCAAAAGCAGCTCATGGTCACTCACTGGCAATCACTTTTCATCACACAGAGAGTGACTCCCTCCTGGTTTCCTGCTGCTCATTGTCATTTATCCCCATAATCTTAGGGTCTACCTCACTGCCCTATCTTCTCCTACACTCAAACCCCTGCCCTCACATTCTTTCTCAAGCTAGTCTCCCTCTCTCCATCATCATAGAATCCCTACAGCATGGGAGCAGGCCATTCGGCCCACTGAGTTCACACCGATGCTCCGAAAATCATCCCACCCAGACCCACGCCCCTGCCCCTTCCCTGTAACCCTGCATTTCTCATGGCCAATCCACCCAGCCTACACACCCTTGGAGACCAAGGTGCAATTTCCCATGGCCAATCCACCTAGCATGCACATCCCTGGACACTATGGGTAATTTCCCATGGCTAATCCACCCTATCCTTGGACTATGGGATGAAACTGAAGCACCCAGAGTAAACCCACAGAGACATGGGGAATATGTGCAAACTCCACATAGACAGTCACCCAAGGGCAGTACTGAACCTAGATCCCTGGCACTCTGAGGCAGCAGTGCTAAGCACTGAGCCACCACCCCCTGCCATTCCTGTCCAATTGTCTTCCCTACTAGTCTCCTCCTCTGCCCTGCCTCCATTCCTCACGCCCCCAATGTTCTCCCTCCCTGCCCTCTGACTCTCTTCCCCCCTTGCAGGTTTTCCTTTCTCCCACCCATTCCCTCCCATTGTTCTGTCCCACTGCCCTCTCACTTTCTTCACTGCTCATTTCCTCCCCGATGCCCTCCTATTCTCCCCCCACCCCTTCACTACTGCCCTCTTATTCACCCCCACTGCCCTTCTCCATAGAATCCTCCAATGGCTGAGTAGAACATTCAACTGGAATGGCCAATTGGGAACACTGAAGGAGGAACTGATGTGGGCAGGAGAAAGGTGTCCTACACAGAGACACAACTAGCTCGGGTAGCTGCTCTGGGTGCCAGTGAGAGGTTCCCTGTGTATGTGGGAGTGTCCCAGCATTCAACATTGACTCGAATTGCAGGTGTAAGCAGTAATTGCAGGGTCTTGTTGGATAGTAACTGGAACAAGGAGGAGAGAAAGATCCCAATGCTGTGTGAAAAGATGGAAGACTGTCAGGAATCTCCAAAATGCTTCACACAGACTGGGAAAAAGCTGCAGACAGGGTCCTGTGAGCTATTTTGAGCAATTTGTCAGGAGAGGGGGACATTTAGTCCAAACTGGGAACATCCTGGCCAAAGCTGGAAAGTCCTGTCATCGGATCATTAATGCGTTCAGCTGGGACTCACTAACATGTAGCCCTGAGCATCGTTTGTGAAATGTAGTTGGGGAAAGAAAAAAACACAGATGACATTTGGCTCCACTTTAGCTCACTGCTGGAGCACTGCAGGCCGGTAGTCAATGTCCCACCATGTCCAGGTCAGTACTGTATCTGACAGGAAGAGGTCTCATAGACGATCATATCCCTGAGACATGGGGATGCGTGAGAGATAAGGGGAGGGACAACTACCTCATCGGCTGGGGCCAGGAGAGAGATTTTCCCAGGACACTGCACACCACGGGATGATACCTTCTCCGAAATGGAATTTTATGAAAGCAACTGGATCCAACTGCTCCAGACAAAATCAGAAATGCAGATATAGTCAACAGGTTTCCAATAATCTGGAGTTAGGCAGGGCTGTCCTCAACCTTCTGCCTTGTTCATGCAGCATGTGGGCACAAAGTGGTGTATCAATCCCAGGTAGTGGAGGCATTCAGTACAAGGTCTGTCTCGACATGGATACCATCACGGTCTTCTCTTTGAGCTCAGTGTCAGAGCAAGGACTGGGAAGTGTCTCAGTCTCAGGTGCCACAGTAACTCAAGGCAAATGTGAGACCACATCCTTTAGGAATCTGGCCAACCGATCCAATTTATCCTCAGGCTAGAATACCGAAGATGTTGAGGAATTGGTCACGCATGAAGAGCTGGAAGCAGTGCATGGCCATGGGTAAGTGAAAGTGGCACTGCAGCTAGGAACCTGGTCCTTGAGGGTCTCAGTGTAACTGGATTTGGCACAGTCTGGTCCACACATTATTCCCACACTGGGGTGGTCACATTTCGTTCTATCTGGAGATTAAAAATGAAGATGATGTACAAATTGCAAGAAAGATGTGGTGGTGGTGGTCAAAGGTATTTGGGATGACACCATTTCACCGGAGCTTTGAAACAAGCAGCAACACCTGGTTTGGCTGGTGGTGAGAAGGGCCCTCACATTTCGATCCTTCCTACGTGTCCAGCGATCCGCACTACCACCTGCACATAGCTGTTGGGTTGGCTGTGATGGGGAAGAATCCGGTGATCCATGTCCTTGTGAAATGTACTGTTATGGAGGGGGGGCAGGATTGCTTTAGAAGTTTCATCGCAGGCAGCTCCAGGACACAGAGACACACGTTAACTGTACCTGGTGACCCATTATTCTGGTGAAAGGTGGTCTTGGGTCTGCCCAATACACATTGCTTTTCCAGCTCAAGGAGCCGTCGATAGCAGAGTGTGGTTTTTATTTTGTCAAGGAGAAACAAAGTATCATTAGGAATTTACACCTTATTACTTCCTCAACAACTGATCACACAGTTTTAAGAATGTAGTTAGCTTGGTAGCATGCTGCAGTGTCTGGGGTACCCAAATTGTACTTCTTGCAGAAAGCTGGTTTGAACATTCCACATTTATCACTTGAACAGTTGGTAAAATGCTGGTCATCACATCAGCATCCGAGGTTGATCATAAACCAGCCAGACATAGCCGCGAAGTCCAGTTCCTCTAGGGGGGGCTGAATCGCTCCACTGTTAACGTCAATTCCTTTCACGTTGGTTAAAATAAAGTGAAGCCACCCACAGCGTCTTCCTGCTTGGAGCGCCTGGGTCTGTCAGAGTGAGAGTGTGAAACCCTGCAGACCAGTTAATGCCAACTGGACAGATATGCACCTGTGTCAGGGTTGGCACTTTGCCCCAGATGTCAATCTGCACCATCACATAGCTGATATTCAGCACCTGGTCCAGCTTCTCTTCCACATCGATCAAGGCCAGATCGCTCGTGCAGGTTGACTGACATCTCATTGCGAATATAGACCGCCACATTCCGAGATTGGAGGGCCACATGCTGTGGGACACACTGACATTTATAGGGCAGTCACTGTAAAGGTCGTAGTCTGACAGTTCCTCCTCACCACTGTACAATAAATTTCGCAAATTAATTGTAAACGTAGTGAGTAACAGAAAATTCTGAAACATTTTGTGCTTTACGTAATCTCAACTATGAAGTGAAACGTATCTTTATAAATTTTATGAACAAGGTAGGATATTTGAGGCTTAACCTGCATTCCCTAGATGACCTATTGAAAGGAGAGAAGGAATGGGGGAAGGCCCAGGCAGTACAGTACCTCCGTGGTGAGCACTGCTGCCTCACACAGCCGGGGACCCAGGTTTGATTCCACCCTCAGGTGTGGAGTTTGCATGTTGTCTGTGTGGGTTTCCTCCCACAATTCAAAGGTGTGCAAGTTAGTGTGGATTGGCTATGCTAAATTGCCCACAGTGTCAGGGATGTGCAGGTTAGGATTAACCATGGGGAATGCAGGTTTACAGGGATAGGGTTAGGGGTTGGGACTGGAATGGCTGATCTTTGGAGGGTCAGCATAGACTCGATGCACCGAATGGCTTACTTCCATACTGTATAGATTCTAACAGCAGGGCAAACTGATCTTGTCAGGGAGAATCATGGAAAAGCATTACTCCACTAAGCAAAGATTTCAATGGCTGCTCCCCGTGTGAACACGGCACAGTGATTTCTTTGGCTTTCACTCTACGACTTCAGTGTGGAGTTTTGCCTCACGGTGAGTGTGCAACTGCATCAGGCTATTCAACATCGAGAGCTGCACAGCTAAGTTTCTTGATTAGAATCGGTCTCCAATCCTAATATCAGCATGGATTACAAAGCCTGCTAGGTGTCTCAGTGCTAGGTAGTGTCAGTGCCCTGCTGGCTCATCCTTCTAAAGGGGAACAGAGGCATCTGGAGATCCAAATGCACTGAAGAGAATTATTGGTGCAAAATGTGCTGCCAAGTTTAAAGTGAGTTTAACAGAACTTTCAAATAATCAATTGTCCAACCTCTTGTGTAATGAAGTGATATATACAGAGCTGTGATTCTCTCTCTTACAGAGTCTGGTGGTTTGTTTGAATCTACTTTTACTCTCCAAAACAAGATATGCCCATCAATCCTTCACAATATCACTGTTTTGTGCATAATTTTGCCATTAAACTTGTTGCAGTAAGTTAGGGCTGATGATTACCAGACTAAGTAACTTAAACTGAGATTTCTGTCCTTACTTTAGTGGTCAACCCAGAAAGGGAATGATCTATGTGTTGCAGATAGTCAATGTCTGCCACAAATGTGAATAAGATTCTTTCTTTTTTTAAAACTTTTCTTTCATGTTGCTCTCCCTTAATCCAATCTTTCTTTCCCTCTCATTGGGAGGAATTTAATGAAGGTGATGGGGTCTCAGCTACTAGTTGCAGAGCCACTGAGAGACCCACATTAGACTTTTGGGGAAAACAGATGAATTATGAGCCAGACACTTGTCAGGTCACTGGTGGATGTTCCCGTGATTCGGACACTGCAGGCAAAAAGTCTGGCTCAAAAAGATTGGCTCAGCAGTGCCAGTATCAGGGGTTTCAGGGCAGGGGCACAGGGGGGCTTCTTCCCAATTACAGGTGCATGGGTTAGTGCTTTGAATAATGGGCCCCACTCCCCAGCAGAATACACTGTCATCACCATGAATAAGTGCCCAAGACATCATGGGGAGAGGGGAAAACTATAAGACACTTTTATTTCTCTTTCTGTGTCTGATTTGACTCCAATTCACCGAATTTCCTTCTGTCTTTATGTTTCCATTCTGCTCACAATACTCCAATGTGGTCTATAAGCCTTGGGACAGTGGAAACATGACCCTCTTCTGTTCTAGTTTGAGGTTAAAAGGCCGGCATTTTATTGTGGTGAATTGTTGAGGCCCAACAGATTATGCTGATTCACCTCTCCTGCCAATTAGAATAAAAACAGTGTTGCTGGAAAAGCTCAGCAGGTCTGGTAGCATCTGTGAAGGAGAAAACAGGGTTAACATTTCGGGTCCAGTAACCCTTCCTCAGAACTGCCAATTAGAATACCCATCTCCAATGCTCCAAGAATCTCTAAATCATATCAGCAATTTGCCTTCAGTTCCATGGGCTTCAGCTTCAGTTAATGGTCTTGTATAGGTCCCACCACATCAACTAGACCTCTCACACAGGCCTCAAACATTCCGTGGCCTCTTAGGCCCAAAACACAAACAGGCACAACACAGGTAACAAGGAGGGTCACACCTCAAAAACACAATCTGCCACACGCCATTTATCTGTTGGTAGTCAGTACCGTGGAAACCATTTTGCATGCTCCATCCATGGATTATCTCCCAGCTCCCAGTTTCGGAGTTCTCCATCGCAGTGAAAACATTTCACATTGTCACGGTGACCTGTCAAGCAGGAAATCTCCAGAAAGTAACTTGCGTGGTTTAATGATGAGCCTGATCTCTAGGGTGACAGCCATGCTAGAAATACCAAACACTGCAACTCACATCAGCAAAGTCCATCTGACCATCACTGGGACCCAGACAATGTAAAGCCAAAACCTCCATTCACACCACTGCACATCCCACTTTCACCTCAGCCAGATCAGAGCAATGTCCCTCCCAGGTGTGACCATTCTTCAGGCAGTGACTGACTCTCAGCTATTCAACCTCAGGGCGAATCACGTATAAGACTGAACTGTTGTCCTGCCATGTGACCCTGTCCACCTGCTAAGGGTAAACTTGGAACATAGTTTGAAGAGGACGTGGGGTAAAGGAAGGGATGTTTCTTTCTTTTTCCTTTATGTATTAATGGGATGACGATGTCGCTGGCTAAGCAGTATTTCTTGCCCATCCCTAATTTCTCACAGGGTAATTCAGAGTTAACCACATTGCTGTGGGTCTGGAGTCACATGTAGACCAGACCAGGTAAGGATGGCAATTTCCTTCCCTAAAAGGACATTAGTGAACCAGATGGGTTTTCCTGACAATGGACAAGGGATTCACGGTCATCATTAGATTCTTAGCTCCTGATATTTATTCAATTCAAATTCCACCAGCTGTTGTGGTGGGATTAGAACCCAGGTTCCCAGAATGTCATCTGGGTCACTGAATTAACAGTCTAGTATTAATACCACTAGGCCATTGCCTCCTCTAAGGTGTGGCACTTTACCCATTAAAGTTGGATTATGTAACCAAACATAGCTGTGATAGAAGACAGAAAGAAAGAAAGAATTTCCTCCAGAGAGAAAGAGGGATTCAGACAGCATGGGTGGGTATGCATCAGGGAGAACATTCTTTTTGAAATGGAAACAAAAACCTGGAAAAACTCAGCAGGTCTGGTAGCTTCCATGGGAAGGAAGCAGAATTAATGAGCTCCAGTTAGCAGACTTGTGATCCTAGTGACTCTTCATCAGAACTGGAGAGTCAGTGAAACACTGACACACTGGAAACATGAACTGTGCTTCCTTCCCACACATGCTGCCAAACCTGCTGAGTTTCTCCAACTATTTGTTTTTGTTTCAGATTTCCAACATCCACAGTTCTTTATTTTATTTTTGAGAATTATTTTTGCGCTGGTAAATCTATGTTGTTTGGTCTTGTATATGTCAGCATGTTTATGCCTAAGTCTGTGCATGTGTCAGGATCACCTGAACATGTCAGGGTATTTGTGGATGAATGTGAGAAGATGTATTGGAGCACTGACATGTGCATCTCAGGTTATGTCCACATGTGTTGGCGTATACACCTAAGTTAGGATGTGCGCACGCGCACAAACACATATTAAGGTGTGTGTGCCTGTCAGGACGTGTGCGCACATGTGGTACATCAGGAACTATATGTGTGCATGTCAAAGTGTGTCTGCTTCTGGCACAACTTGTCTCAACTGCTACAGAGAGACCACATACTTTTATGTTTTGGGATTATAAATTGAAACAACAGGAGTGTTTTGCAAGTGAAAACCAGGTGCTGCACAAGGCAATGTTTGCTTTTTGAAGCAGCGAAGGGGAAAGATTGTTGATTTGCTCGCCAAGCTGGTTTCGTTCTCCTCCAGACATTTCATCACCATGCTAGGTAACACCATCAGTGAGACCTCCAAAGAAGTGACATTATTCTATTCCGCTTGGAATTTATACTGTCTGGTCCAATATGGTGGGTACTGTCATTTCCGATTTTGATCTGTATGGGTTTGTATTTGGGGTCTGATTCTATGTGTTTGTTGATTGCATTAAGGGTGAAGAACCATACCTCTAGGAATTCCCATGCACGTCTGTTTGGTCTGGGCTACTGTGGCTACCTTGTCCCAGTTAAACTGATGGCCTTCATTGTCTGTGTACTGACCTTAAGGAGAGTTTGTCATGTCATTTTGCCGCTGGCTGATGTTTGTGTATTCTGATGGCTAGTTTCCTTCCTGTCTGTCCGACATAATGTTTGTGGCAGTCGTTGTATGGTGCTTTGTAAACCACATTGGTTCTGCATGTTTAGGGAACGGTTTCAGACAGTATAAATTCTAAGTGGAGTAGAAGAACATCGCTTCATCGGAGGCCTCACTGATGATGTCACCTAGCATGGCGACGAAACATCTGAATGAGAACCAACCAACCAACCGAGCAAGTTAACAACCTCACCCATAACCCAAGCTCTGTCTTAATATGTGTATTTGGCATTTCTGAAGGGCCACTAGTTGCATAATAATAGATGAGTAATAAGACCATAAGATACAGGGGGATAATTAGGCCATTCAGTATGTCGACTCTGCTCTGCCATTTGATCATGGCTGAAACATTTCTCAATTTGATTCTTCTGCCTTCAACCCATAACATTTGCTTTCCCTTTACCAATCAAGAACCTATATGTCTCTGACTTAAACTCACTCAATGACTTGGCCTCCACAACTCCCCGTGGCAATGAGTTCCACAGATTCACCGACTTCTAGCTGTGGAGATTCTTCCCCAACTCAGTTCTAAAGGGTCATCCTTTCACTCTAGGGTCCTAGTCTCTCCTATGAGTGGAAATATTTTTTCCATGTCCACTCTATCCAGGCCTCTCAGTATTCTGTAAGTTTCAATCAAATCCCTCATCATCCTTCTAAACTCCATCGAGTACAGACCAGAGTCCTCAACAGCTCTTTATATGACAAGCTATTCATGCCCAGGATCACTTTTGTAAACCTCCTCTAGTCCCCCTCCAAGGCCACCAAGGCTCACAATATTCCAAATGCAGTCTGACCGGTGCCTGATACAGGCTCAGCAGTACAGCACTGCTTTTGTATTCTAGCCCTCTTGAAACAAATGCTAACATTGCATTTGCTTTCCTGAATGCCAACTGAACCTGCATGTTAACCTTAAAGGAATCCTGAACTAGGACTCCCAAGTCCCTTTGTGCTTCACATTTCTGAAGGCTTTCCCCATTTAGAAAATAGCTCATGCCTCTATTTTTCCTGCCAAAATGCGTAATCTCACACTTTCCCACGTTGTATTCCATCTACTGCTTTGCCATTAGTTTGTCCAAGTCCTTCTGCAACCTCCACACTACCTCTCCCTTCACCTACCTTTGTGTCATCTGTAAACTGAGCAACACAGCCCTCAGTTGCTTTGTCCAGATTGTTAATGTATAACGTAAATAGCTGTAGTCCCAACACCAACCCCTGTGGACTCTACTAGTCACCTGCTGGCATCCTGAAAATGATCCCTTTATCCTCTCACTCTGCCTTCTGCCAGTCAGCCATTCCTCAATCAATCCTTACCCCTAACACTGTGGGCTCTTTCACAGCCTCCCATGCGGCATCTTGTCAAAGGTCTTCTTGAAATCCAGATAGACAAAGATAAGCTAGTGGATGTGATATAACTTGCTCGATTCTTCCTCAAAGACTTCAAGCAGATTTGTTAGGCAGTACCTACCCATGATGAAGCCCCATGCACTTCCAAATACCATACAATCTCATCCTGAACAATGAATTTTCAAATTTTACCAACAACTGAGGTCAGGCTGACCCATAATTTCCTGTGTTCTGCCTCATTCCCATCTCAAACATGGGTATTACATTAGACATTTTCCAAGTCCTCTGGGGCCCTCCTTGACTCCAGTGATTCCTGAAGGATCACCACCAATACCTCCACAATCTCCTCAGCTATCTCCTCCACATTCTGGGGTGTAGGCCATCTGGTTCCAGTGACTTATCCATCTTCAGAGCTTTCACCTTCCCCAGCATCTGCCCCCTGAAGTTCTGGTAGGTAATCCTCTCTTTTGTCTGCCATTCGTTAAAGTTAAGTGTGTTACTTTCTGATGAAGGAGAAACCTGCTGTGATGTGTGTTTGGTTCGAATGGCTGTCGATCAAGCAAACCGATCACTTTGGTGGTCCGACTGGGATCGGATTCATTTTGGGACGGCTTGCAGAACACTGCGGCACCATTATTGGGGAGCACTTCCATTTAAATTGTAACAAGTTGCACGTGATTCTAGCACTAACCTACCCCCTCCCCAACCATCTGTCTGCCTCCGATTTTCCTTTTCTGTTCCCATGTACTGAGTCCTTATCACAATCACCTCCAGCTGGCACCTGTATTCAATTTAACAACTCCATGTATATTTCCTGTAAAATGTTTTCAACATGACTCATTCACAATAATGCGTAAGTATAGGATGTTCCAGTAAATAAGGCCAGCTGATGGTCTGTTTATAATTGATTGAGTGTCCTAGTAAATGTTTCACTCTGCCTTACAACTTAAACCAAATTCAAACAAAGGATTTCAGAACTGCAGCCCAGAAATTACTGCTGAAGCCTCAATAGAAAATAAAAGCTCAAACCAAATAGCACATTTTTCACATCCTCGAAGTGAAATACAAAGTGTTCCATTGTGGTAATGTGGGAAATATGGGAGTTAATACACACACAGCAAACCCTCACGTATCTGATGTAATGATCAAGTTAACTGCTTAGGGGATAAATATTGACCAGGACACTGTGGACAACACCCCTACTCTTCAAATAGATCCTGGTGGGACATTTATACCCCTGTGAGGGCAGCAGGGGCTGTTTAATATCTCATTTGAAAGACACAATCTCAGAGAGTGCAGCATTCCCTCAGTACTGCATAAGATGAAATGTTAGGGATTTAATAGCGACAGCAGGAGGATTTTCTTCACACGGTTGTGACGTTGTAGGATTTACCACCAGAGTCAGTGATTAAGAGAGTCATTATTAGATATTGAACATTAGGTTGGAGACATAGATGAGACTGAAAGCATTGGAATGTGCAAGGGACGAGGATAGGTGAATGTTCTCATTGAATGAGAGAGCACAGAAAGAAGCCATTCATCCAGTGCCTGTTGTCATTTTTTTGTTGCTACATCTGTACCAGATTTGGTAGCAATCTATTTAGTGCCATTTGCCTGCTCTTTCCCTACTGGCTTGCAGTATCTTCCCCTGCATTTAATTATTAGATTGTTTCCACTGCCCTTTAATGTGGCGATTCAGATTACAACAACTAAATGTATTAGAAAATCTTTCTTTATGTCACCTCTGGTTACACACCCTTCATCATAGAATCCCTAGAGTGTGGAAGCAGACCATTCAGCCCATCCAGTCCACGTTAACCCTCCAAAGATCATCCCATCCAGATGACCCGCACACCCCCCCCATCCCCAATCCCATTGCTGTAACCTTGCATTGCCTATGGCTAATCCACTAACCTACACATGCCCAGACACACTATGGGCAATTTCCTATGGCCAAACCACCTAACCTGCACACCTTTGGACTGTGGGAGGAAACCCACACAGACACAGGGAGGTTACCTGCGTGGAGTTTGCACAGTTGCCAGAGGGTGGAATTGAACCCGGATTCCTGGCGCTGTGAGGAGGCAGCACTAACCATTGAGCCACTGTACTGCCTTCTGCTGATGAAAACAACTTCTTCCTCTCAAAACAGTGAAAAATTTGAAGTCCACCCTTAAATCTCCCTCAACATCTCCAGTGCCTCCACATAAGCAAATGGCCTCATCCCTGTACCATTCCAATAAATCTCTTCGGTCTCTTCTCTATGGCTGTAGTATCTTCCATAAAGTGCGGACACCAGAGTAGGGACAACGGTAGCAAAGCAGCAGTATCACTGAACTAGTAATCCTGAGGGGATTGCACTGGGGGCACAGGTTTGAATCTCAACAGCGAGTGGTGATATTTAGAACACAGAACAATACAGCGCAGAACAGGTCCTTCGGCCCTCGATGTTGCGCCGACCTGTGAACTAATCTAAGCCACACCCCCCACACTATCCCATCATTATCCATATGTTTATCCAAGGACTGTTTAAATGCCCCTAATGTGGCTGAGTTAACTACATTGGCAGGCAGGGTGTTCCACACCCTTACCACTCTCTAAGCAAAGAACCTGCCTCCGACATCTGTCTTAAATCTACCTCCCCTCAATTTGTAGCTATGCCCCCTTGTACAAGCTGAAGTCATCATCCTCGGAAAAAGACTCTCACTGTCCACCCTATCTAATCCTCTGATCATCTTGTATGTCTCTATTAAATCCCCTCTTAGCTTCCTTCTCTCCAATGAGAACAGACCCAAGTCCCTCAGCCTTTCTTCATAGAGTCTGCGCTCGAGACCAGGCAACATCCTGGTAAATCTTCTCTGCACCTTTTCCAATGCTTCCACATTCTTCCTTTAATAGGGAAACCAGAACCGCATGCAATATTCCAAATGAGGCCACACTAGCGTTTTGTACAGTTGCAGTATGACATTATGACTTCGGAACTCAATCCCTCTACCAGTAAAACTGAACACACCGTAAGCCTTCTTAACAACACTATCAACCTGGGTGACAACTTTCAGGGATCTATGTACATGGACACCAAGATCCCTCTGCACATCCACACTACCAAGAATCTTTCCATTGACCCAGTGTTCTGCCTTCCTATTATTCCTCCCAAAGTGAATCACCTCACATTTATCCGTATTAAATTCCATTTGCCACCTTTCGGCCCAATTCTGCAGTTTATCCAAGTCTCCCTGTAACCTGCAACATTCTTCCACACTGTCCACCACTCCACTGACTTTAGTGACATCTGCAAACTTACTGACCCATCCACCAATGCCTGCGTCCAAGTCATTGATAAAAATGACAAACAGCAGTGGTCCCAAAACAGATCCTTGAGGCACACCACTAGTAACCGGACTCCAGGCTTAATATTTTCCATCAACCAGCACTCGTTGCTTTCTTACAGCTAATCTCCCTCAATCCCTGTGCCTTTGTATTTTCTCCAATAGCCTACCATGTGGAACCTTATCAAAGGCTTTACTGAAGTCCATGTACACCACGTCAACTGCCCTTCCCTCATCCAATGCTTGGTCACCTTCTCAAAAAACTCAATGAGCTTTGTGAGACACAACCTGCCCTTGACGAATCCATGCTGACTATCTCCAATTAAATTGTTGCTTGCTAGATGATTATAAATCGTATCTCTTATAATCCTTTCCAAAATTTTTCCTACAACAGATGTAAGGTTCACAGGTCTATAACTACCTGGGTCATCCCAACTGCCCTTCTTGAACAAGGGCACAACATTTGCAATCCTCCAGTCCTCTGGTACTAAACCTGTAGACAGTGAGGTCTCAAAGATCAAGGCCAAAGGCTCGGCCACCTCCTCCCTAGCTTCCCAGACAATCTTCGGAAAAATCCCACTTGGCCCAGGGGATTTATCTACCTTCACACCTTCTAGAATTGATAACACCTCCTCCTTACTAATCTTAATCCTTTCAATTCTAGTAGCCCATAACTCAGTCATCTCCTCTACAATATTCCCCTGTTCCTCAATGAAAGCAGATGAGAAATAATCATTTAGCACCTCTCCAATCTCTACAGGGTCCACACACAACTTCCCACTTCTGTCCTTGACTAGCCCTATTCCTACCCTAATCATCCTCTTCTTCCTCTCATACCTTTAGAAAGCTTTAGGGTTCTCCTTTATTCTACCTGCGAATGTCAGCTCATGTCCCCTCCTTGCTCTTCTTAACTCTTTCTTTAAATCCTTCCTTGCTCATCTGTAACTCTCCATCGCCTCACCTGAACCATCTTGTCTCATCGTCACATAAGCCTCCCTCTTCTGCTTAACAAGAGATTCAATTTCTTTAGTAAACCATGGTTCCCTTACCTTATCGCTTCCTCCCTGCCTGACAGGTACATACCTATCAAGGACATGCAATATTTGTTCTTTAAACCAGCTCCACATTTCGATTGTCCCCATCCCCTGCATTTTGCTCACCCATTCTATGCCTCCTAAGTCTTGCCTAATCGCACTATAATTTCCCTTCCCCCATCTATAACTCTTGCCCTGTGGCATGTTCCTATCCCTTTCCATTGCTAAAGTAAACATAACGGAATTATGGTCACTTTCTCCAAAGTGCTCACCTATCACTAAATCAAACACCTGGCCTGGTTCACTACCAAGTACCAGATCCAGTGTGGCCTCCCCTCGTCGGCCCTTCGACATACCGAGTCAGGAAACCCTCTTGCACACATTGGACAAAAACTGATCTATCCGACGTACTAGAGTTATAGCATTTCCAGTCAATGTTAGGGAAGTTAAAGTCTCCCATAATGACCACCCTGTTCTTTTCACTCCTGCCCAGAATAGTTTTGCCGATCCTCTCTTCCACATCCCTGGAACTTTGCGGAGACCTATAAAAAACTCCCAGCAGTGTCACCTCTCCTCTCCTGTTTCTGACCTCAGCCTATTCCACCTCAGTAGACAAGTCCTCATCCAAAGTTCTTTCAGCCACTGTTATACTGTCCTTGACTAACAAAGCCACACCTCCCCCTCTTTTACCACCTTCCCTGACCTTAATGAAAGATCTAAACCCTGGAACCTGCAACATCCATTCCTGACCTGCTCTATCCATTTCAATTCAATTAATGAATCTGAAATTGAAAGCTAATCTTATGAAACAAATTTTCTTGGGTCAAAGTCCATCTGGTTCTCTAAGACCCTCTGGGAAAGAAAATCTGCTATCTTTATCTGGTCTGGCCTACATGTGATTGACTCTTATCTACCCCCTGAAATGGCCTAGCAAGCTGCTCAGGTGAAGGGCAATTAAGAATGGACAACACATGCTACCCTTGCCAGTGACACCACATCTCATGATAGACTATTTAAAAGTTTATTATGCTGCTGCTTATTCTTCTCATCAAATTCCATCACTTTAAATTTATTTGCATTACATCTTGCCTTTTATGTGTTTTCCTTTTCTTTTCACTGCTTACTATGTTTCTCAAACCTGTTCATCTGCAAATCTTACCTACCCAAGTCTAGGTTAATATTATAGATCAAAGATCATTGGCCCTAGCAATGACTCACTCATTACAGCCGCCACTCACTTATACCCTTTTGCTTTCAATCCCTTGGTCAATTGCAAATCCATTCTGCTACCGTCCCTTTTAATCCCAGGGGCTTTATTTTGATCACAAATGTATTATTTAATACTGTGTTAAATGCATGAGTCTGGGCCTCTGGATTACTCAAAGTGATAGTCACATGTCACCATCTCTCCATGCCAACATTGAAAATGTGTGGCACAGGAGGACATTCATCCCATTGTATTCATGTTGATCAACAGAACAGCTTTCCAGCTGAGTCCAATTCTCTTGGTCTGTGGTCCTATAAATTCTAGCACTTCAAAGCACATTGAAATGTTTAACTATGGAGTTCGTGGTTATCTCTACTACCTTTTCAGGCAGTGACTTTCAGACTCCCAAAAGTTCTTTATTAACTCTCCTCTAAGCTTCTGTTAACTACCTTAAAACTATAAAAACGAAAAGCACTGCTGATGCCAGAAATCAGAAACAAAAAAGAAATTGCTGGAAAGGTTCAACAGGTCTAGCAGCATCCATGGTGAGAAATATAGAGTTAACGTTTCAGGTCCAATGACCCTTCTTCAGAACCATTCTGAGGGAGGGTCACTGGACCCAAAACATCAACTGTGATTTCTCACTACAGCTGCTGCAGAGCTGTTGAAGCTTTCCAAAATGTTCTGTTTTGGTTCCTTAAATCTACGTTCCACAGGTATTGACCTGTTAAGAGTGGAGAGGAGAAAACTGTCCAGGCCCACTATAATACACCTCAATTAAATGTCCACTAGCTTCCTTTGTACCAAAGAAAATAACCTCAGCCCATCCCATTTTCACTCTTGGCTAAAATTTCTCTATGCCTGGCAACATCCTCCAAAATTTCCTCTGTACCTTCTCTAACACAATCACATCTTCTTGTAATGTGGAACCTGAACTATATGCAGGATCACTAATCAGCATTAATTCCCTGCTTTAATGGTGTGCCTTGGCTGATGGGAGAAAGCATCCAGTTTCATCTTAACCAGCTCATCCACCTGTTATCAACAAGGATACATTTCAAAGTCCCTCTGAACTGTTACACCTCGTTTTCTCCCACTTGTCTCCCTTTGCCGTGACTGACCACTCCAAATGCATTACTTTACATTTTTTCAGGCTGAATTCCATTTGACACTTCTCTGTCTTCCTGACCAGTTTACTGATATTTTCCTGCACTCTACAGCTTTTCTTCTCACCAGTAACCCCACAGCCAAAGTGCGTATCCTTATACAGATACATGGGAACACCACCACGCATAAATTCCTCTCCAATCCACTCAGCATACTGATTTGGAAATATATCGCTGTTCCTTCAGCATCACTGGGTCAAATTCCTGGAATGTTTTCCCCTAACAGCACAGCGGTTTCGAGGCAGATCACCACCTGCTTCTTGGAGACTACTAATGATAGGCAATAAGTGCTGGCCCACCCACGTCTCACAAGTGGGGGGAAAAGATCTTTTCTATTAAAATCTAGGGCAGTCAAAACTGCAGATGCTGGAGTCAGATAACACTGTGTGGAGCTGGAGGCTACACAGATATCTAGGTTCATCTGTTAATTACACTTTAATTCTGCAAAATCACTAACCGTTTTCTGCACTTTGCTGTTTAGTATTGCAGTCCTTCTCTGTATCTGCCCATCCACCATCACGAACACCAAAGAAGTATTGAGCCTTACCAGTGTAGAAGAAGCCAGCATGGGCCAGTTGCTGTGGTTGGATCGGGATATCAGCCGGCCAGTTCTGGTAGGTTCTCAGTCTCACCTCCTCTGCTTCCATCTCTATATTGAAAGGCGGCGCTGAGTCCTCCACACTTATCCGCTGGAGCAGGCTAATGATTTGGCCATCCACAGTGTCAGCCTTTTGCTGTTTTAGGCTGGGGTCAACACTATTGTTCAGGTCGCAGGCAGAGGAACAAGGGGGGAAATGCCTCCCCGGCTCTGACCCAGAGTGTCTGACTGGTAACCATTGTCTCAAGAAGGTGCTGTGGAAACACAAGTTACTACCCGGCTGCTTGCAGAATATTCTCTGGGTCTTAGCTTCTGATCTCAGAGGAATGGGGTCTTGGAGTGGATTAGGAGCCCATTCACTCTTCAAACAGTCTGCTCTTTCAGTAATGGCATGATTATTCCCCAGAAACTGGCACGTGAGCACTCCCATGGGATCAGCCTGTGTTGACAGCTCAGAGACTGCAAGAGGCTGACCTTTATCTCCACAGACTCCTCCACCACAGTACCAGATACCTGCAGCTGGCCTAGCTTCCAGGCAATGGAGCTGGTCAACTGGGGAGTGTGGTCCAGCCTTGGCCAGATCATAGGACTGTGAGGGTTCACCTATGCTAGGGAATTGCTCCCAAGTCCCAATGCTACAGGGGTCGGAGGGGATTACTCTGCCTCTTTCTGTACTCATCACCGCCGCAGACCCCCTTTGAGCATTCTCCCTCCCCACAGATACTTGCTCTACACTCTCCCAGACTGTAATCACCCTTCCCATTCTCCCCCTCTCCGCACCCATCGACTCCTTATTCTCCATCTTAAATATCTTAAATATCTCTTGGTTTCCAACTTTAAATCAATGTTCTTTGCAGCAAACAAATTAGAATGAATGACTAAGAGGAAAGTGAGGCCAGCTTCAAACCACTAGACAACCTTTTAAGCATGGCAAATACTTTCAATAATCTCTCCAACATTCACATCAGTATTATTGATAACCTCCTTTTACTAGCATCACTCTAAACAAAGGCAAAACAAATTTGCAGAAGCCCATAAACCAAAGTCGCTCAACCTAAAATATTACACTCGATCGCGCATCATCACTGGTCAGAATGGATTCCAGTCTAGACTCAACCTTGAGTGACTTTCTTGTTCGCACAATATTCAGTCTGAGTTTGTGCTGGGTAACTGTGCAGTAGATTAGTTTACTGGACTGTTCGGTCTGTTACATTCTCTTGTTCCAGTGCAGGGAGCGTGGAGCTCTGTCTGATTCCATGTGATCACAATCAGCCTGGACTGGAAACAGCCAGTCACATTATGCTGAGCTGGTCTGTCCTCACACAATCACCACTTCAGCTCTTTACCATGTCTTTGTTAAACCATACCACATCACAGTTGAAATGCAAACTAACTTTTATATGGATAGTTAGATACAAGTCCTCTTGATTTCAGACACTAGTTTAGTCACTCAGAAGATACACATTGAAAACAACTCTTGGCTGGTCAAAACCAAAGTGCTAGTTATGGATGTGGTCAGCGCTTTGCTCCTGAATCAAAACTTGTAGGTTCAAGTCCCACTCCGTACATTTGATCCACTATCTAGGCCGACTCAAGTGCAATACTGAGGGAGTCTAGTGCTGCCTTTGGAATAACAAGTTAACCTGCACTTTTGTTCTCACTGTGCTGTTTGAGGGATCTTGCTGTCTGCAAATTACTTGCTGTCTTTCCATAAGATGCCCATTAGAGTTCATGCTTCACTGGTGCTTTGGAACATACTGGGGATTGGATAATGATAAAGAAACACAAGTTCTCGCTGTTCCTTTCCTTGTTACTCTAGTCGATTGCTTTCCCCTCTTCCTGCGAGGGTGCTGACCACTTTCTACACCTCAGTGACTGCTGTAAGTCACCTTCTCTAACCACCATTTTTAGAGTGATCTCTCTTATCCAATCCACTCCAGGCTGCGTTAAGCAGACCTAAGTGATACCTGGTTACTGTGACAGCTATTCTGACCCTTAATTGACTCAACTGAGTCTGTTAACAGCATTCACTGTTAATAAACGTGTTTCTGGACTCAATTTGATTATCTGCCTTTAGCCTCTGAGAGACTGGGGTCTCTGTCTCTCTCCTCCTCACTATGTTTCTCTCAGTTCACAAAGTAGTGATATATATCAGAGGTTAATGGTTAGATATAGTCCAGACATATAGTTGTTAGGTCACAGTTTTATTTCTACTTACATAATCATAAAACTCTGCACTCCTTCTGACTTGCTCTCCTTCATATACATTTTAATAATTTTAATCAATTACTCATATGTTCTGGCACAAGTAGGACTTGAACCAGAACTTTCTGGATGAGGTGGGATGAGGTGGGAGCACTACCCCTGGGATACAGGGTCCTTTAAAATAATTATTGGAAATGTTTAATTAACCTGTTCACGCATGTTATGACATCTCTGGTTCAGCTGGGACTTGAATCCAGACACTGGTCCAGAGGTAGGGGCACTACCACAGCACCACAAAAGCCTCAAATACCCCATTGTACAATTAACTAATTAATTTCTAACTAGCACTTTTCTTACTACTTTTGACTCCTAGGTATTTAGCACTTAAGTCTGCTAATAGAATCCTATAAAGTAGGGTCTCTCTCAAACCTTATTACTCTGTCAGTAAAAGTTGCCATTTAAAAAGGCATGGATTAAAGGACAGTCAATATGGATGTGATAAGGGAAGTCATATCTGATCAGTGATTGAATTTTCTGAGGACGCAGTGAGGGTGGCTAACACGGCTAGAAAACAAACACACATCAATTAGGAGGAAACATAAATTGCTGGGAAAACACAGCAGGTCTGGCAGTATCCGTGAAGAGAAAGAGTGTTAATGTTTCAGGTCCAGAGCCCTTTCTCCAGCATCTACAGTTTTCTTTTTTGTTTTTATGAATTAGGAGGAGTAGGCCTCTCAGACCCTTCAGCCTGCTCTGCCATTCAATAACATCGTGGCTGATCTGACTGTGGCTCAATCATGCATTCCTGCAGACACCTAATAAACTCTGACTCCCATCTTCGTCAATAATCTGACACCACCTTAAAAATATCCAATGACCCCGCCTTCGATGCTGTCAGGGGGAAGAGGCTTTTAGAGTCCTGATCCTCAGAAAAACATAATTCTCATCGTCATGTTAAATGGAAGGGTCATTTTTGAACTTTGATCCCTAGTTCTCGCCTCCTCAGGGAAACATCTTTTCAGCAATCACATTCAAGTCCCTTCAGGGTCTTTTAAATAAAGTTACCTCTTTTCTAAACTCCAGTAGGTACAGCCCAGTCTGTCCAACCTGTTGTCATAAAATAACATTCTCTGTGCCAGGAATCTGCTCAGTAAATCTTCTCAGAGCTAGTTTAACACATTTGTAACCCAACTTAAATAAGGAGACCAAACTGACAATATTCCTGACGTGGTTTCATCAATCCCTTTACAACTGTAGCAAACTTTCGGTACTTTACATTCTATTGTCCTTGCAATAAGCAGCAACGTTCCATTTGCTTCCTAATCATTTGCTGCATCGGCACAGTGCAGTTTTGCGACTCATGTACTGGGATACCCAGGCCCTCTGTTCCTTAGTTCTGCAATCTCTCCTCATTTAACTAATGCTGTTTTTCTATTCTTCTCATCAGAATGTACAAGTTCCCATTTTTCCATATTACAGATCGCCTGAGTTTTTTGCCCATTCACTTAAACTATCTAAAATCTTTAGTCGATTCTTCATACACTCTAGAGCAATGATCTAATAGAGATTTCTCAAGAAGCATCTTTCATAACTGAGTGGTGAAAATGTGGAGCTAACTACAAAGGTGAGTTGTTGAAAATATTTAAGAGAAATGTCTTACAGGGGAGAGAGACAGACAGAGAGAGAAATATTACCATATACTGATAGAGGAAGAGGAGGAGGGATGGGTGTGGCTTATGTGCAGCATAAGCACTGAAATGGAACAATTAAGTCAACTGGTCTGACCATGTGCTGCCGAGTAATAGAGACAGATTATTTTTTTCACATCTACCTGGTGTGGCAGGAAAACAAACACAGCTTAGAACACATTCACAGCTTTTCTGGATGATTTCAGTGCAAATGGACACTCCCAAGTCAAACAGCATCAGTCCACTGGAAACAATATCCTGAGGTCAGCCAGTCGAGCAGAAAGAAACCCTCTAACCCTTCCACTTCTCCAAACAGAGAACATGGATCAGTCCAGGATGTGATTAGCAGCAGCAATAACAACAGAATCCAACTCCTGTAATCATTTGTGAACGCGCTGGTGTGTCTGTAGGCTGGATGACTGAGTGAATCCCTTTCCACACAGAGAGCAAGTAAATGGTCTTTCCCCAGTGTGAACTCGCTGGTGTGTCTGCAGGTGAGATGCCCGGGTGAATCCCTTCTCACACACTGAGCAGATGAATGGCCTCTCCCCAGTGTGAACTCGCTGGTGTGCCAGCAGGTTGGATGACTTTCTGAACCTCTTGCCACAGTAAGAGCAGCTGAATGGTCTCTCACCAGTGTGGATGCGCTGGTGGACCATCAGTACCTGAGAACTTTTAAAGCCATTCCCACAGTTATCACATTTGAAAGGTCTCTCATTCGTGTGACTGAAATGGTGTCTCAGGAGGCTAGAGGACTGAGTGAATCCCTTGCCACACATGGAGCAGGTGAACGGCCGTTCCCCAGTGTGGACTCGCTGGTGCTTCCTCAGGGTGGATGAATCACTGAATCCATTCCCACACTCTGAGCAGGAGAATGGCCTCTCTCCAGTGTGGACTCGCTGGTGTAACAGTAAATGGGATGACTGAGTGAATTGCTTTCCACACTCAGTACAGACGAATGGCTTCTCCCCATTGTGAACACGTCGGTGGGTTTCCAGCTCAGATGGTGAGCGGAATCCTTTCCCGCAGTCTCTACATTTCCATGGTTTCTCCATGGCTCAATGGCGTGGTGCAGGTGAACAGCTGGAGTTTTGCCCAGACACCCATGTACAACGTCTCCCACTGTAAATGGTCCCTTTTTCCAGGTTGGGTAACTAGTTAAAGCTCTTTCCACATGCAATGCACTAGAACACCATATTTTGGACTTGTATATCAGTGCTTTTCCAGTCTTACTGAGGTCTGTAATCTTTTTACTGCAGACAGAACAAACACACACTCTTTTCTCTATACTTAAAGGCGGATGATATTCAGGTCCTGATGAACTTAATGGCTATATTAGATTTTGATGTCAGATTTGTTTCAAGTTTCTTCTCTTTAATCCTCCTCTTCTATAACCCTGGGAAAAGAGTTTACAAGAGTCAATGATGGGTACAGGATAGAAATTCAGAACAGAAAATGGCAGTCTGCGCAGAACAAATTTTCTCTTGTTCCGTCAGAGCTGTAAATCCTCCATTCCAAGCACTCTTCTCTGGGAAATGACAATTCATTGTAAAGTATTAAGCACAGTTTTGGTCACCCTGTTGTAGGAAAGACATAGTTAAACTGGAAAGTGTGCAAAAATGATTTATGAGGATGGTGCTAGACAAGCAGGCCTGAGTTATAGGGTAAGGTTGGCCGGATAGGACTTTATTCCTTGGAATGTAGGAGAATGAGGGGTGACCTTATTGAGGTACATAAAATCACGAGGAGCATAGATAGGATGAATATGTTTTTCCCAAGAATAAGGAATTTTAAACTAGATGGCATTGAGTAAGGTGAGAGAGGAAAGATTTAAGGATCGGAGGGGCAACTTCTTCATGCAGAGAATGGTACTTATATGAAATTGGCTGCCAAAGAAAATGGTTGAGGCAGGTACAATAACAACATTTTAAAAAACATTTGGATAGGTACATGGATGGAAGGGGTTAGAAGAGAATGGGGACCAAGTTCAGGCAAATGGAACTAGCTGAGTGGACACAATGGTCAGCATGGAGCAGTTTGGGCCAAAGGACCTGTTTCCATGCTGTATTACTCCATGACTCTAACTATTCCTCCCTGCTCTATTGCTAGGTATAAGTATCAATGTGCGTTTATTTTTATTCTTTCAGTGTTGAGGGCTTCACTAGCAATCTCAGAATTTGTTGCCAAACCCTAATGGACGTCATGGATGGAAAAACAAAATCAAGAGGGGCTTTCAAAAGGGGACTGGACATGTATTGGAGGGGAAATAATCGAGTTGGGGGGGGTAGTGGGATTAATTGATCTGGGTGCTGAAAATTAAAATACAAGTTCGATGTGCTGATTGGCCACATTCTGTGCGGACAGATGAATGGACACAGGGATAATGCTATCAGGGACAGTCCTGTCACTAGGATGCAGCTGTGTCGCACCTTCTTGCCCCCTCTATCTCATCACCACACCACCCCCACCCCCTCATCTCGTCACCCCACCTCACAAACAGTTAACCCTTGACTCGTTCCCCTTATCCTTCTCTCTCCTGCACTAAGGCAGGGCAGGGCCGGGCTGGGTCAGGCCTACCTCCTCTCTCCTGCTCCGGCTTTTGGCGCTCCTCTCAGCACCAACACCAACGGCAGGAACTGCGCAAGTGCACGACGCTGGGGGGCGGGGCTGGCGCCGTAGTTACAGGTCCTCCAGAATCCCAATGGCCTCAGCGCCGGACCTCTTTCCTCCGCCACCGATGTCCCACACACTGCAGCAGCCTCGCCTTCATGACCAATAGGAAGAGCTGGAGGACCGGAAGTCGCCGTGGTCCTCCTGCCAATCCGCTGCCTCTCCCTCAGCCGCCACTGTGTTCACATTGAATGAAGTGCACTCCTCAGGCTGCTATCTGTCAGTAACACTTACACCTTCTTCCCAGCTGTTCCCAAATTCGGATTAAACTGTTTATTGAAGGATAGACGAATCCAGGGAGGGTGTAGGTTTGATAACGTTGACCTGTTTTTCATTCTGGCAGAAGTCTAGTCTTAAAGGCGGTTGCTGCTGACTTTCTCCAGAATTTTTTCTTTTTGTTTCAGGTCTCCAGCGTCCGCAGTTCTTTGTTTTATTTTACTGACCCGTTATTCGACTGGCTAAAAGATTGGTCTCATTCGTAATACTCACAATTAAAGGAGTGATTTCTCCCTGCAGATAGCTAATAACTGATGGTGCAGTAATATAGGAAATAAATATGTTTGATTCAAAGATCGTGGGGACTGCCAATGCTGGAGAATCTGAGATAACAAGGTGTCAAGCTTGTTCAACTCTACAACTTGTTATATGATAAATATGTTTGTTATTTTATCCACATTAGGTATTTATGGTTATGGCGAAGACAAACTAAATTAATTGTTTCTAGCCTGCTAGTAGTGTGCTGTAGTTACACAATAACTTTTCACTCTTGGAAGTAATTACAGAACACACTGAGAATCCATTCAGCAACATAAGTCCATGCTAACACTGTTTTACAATCCAGTCAGTCCAACACCCCTCCATATTAGCGAGTTTTGAGAAGATTTGTAGCTCAGGTTGAGTTTCTGGATGTGAGTTTGCTCGCTCAGCTGGAAGGTTAGTTTTCAGACGTTTCGTCACTTTTTTTATTTGAAAAAAAATACTTTATTCATAAGATTTACAAAAAATAAAACATATTTTTACACCTACCCAGTCATGCAAGCCGCTCCGGGTTACCCAGGGGGTACGTACACCAACTAAAGGAAAAAAAACAAACAAAGAAGAAAAAAAAACAAAACAAAGAAAATACCCCGGCGGTCGTCACCCCACACAGTCCCAGTTGGCCCCCTGACCAGCTGGGGAAGGCGCCAGCTGGGCCCAGTTACCAGATAGGGCCCTTTTTTCTACTCTGGACAAGGGGTTTCATACCATGGTCTTTCCCCACCACGCCTTGGCGGCGGCTGCCCCAAGCTTTAGCGCGTCTCTCAGCACGTAGTCCTGGACCTTGGAGTGCGCCAGTCTGCAACACTCAGTCGGGGTCAGTTCTTTCAGCTGGCAGACCAGCAAGTTGCGGGCAGACCAAAGAGCGTCTTTCACCGCATTGATGGTCCTCCAGGCACAGTTGATGTTGGTCTCGGTGTGTGTCCTGGGAAACTGCCCGTAGAGCACGGAGTCCCGCATCATGGAGCTGCTTGGGACAAACCTCGACAAATACCACTGCATCCCCCTCCAGACTGCCTGCGCATAGGCACACTCCAGAAGGAGGTGATCGACAGTCTCGTCCCCCCCGCAGCCACCTCGAGTGCAGCGTGCAGTGGTGCAGAGATTCCGGGCATGCATAAAGGATCTCACTGGCAGAGCCCCTCTCACCACCAGCCAAGCAATGTCCTTGTGCTTGTTTGAAAGTTCTGGCAATGAGGCATTCTGCCAAACGACTTTGGCAGTCTGCGTGGGGAACCACACGACGGGATCCACCCTCTCCTTTTCCCGAAGGGTCTTGAGGATACTATTTGCTGACCACTGCCTGACGGCTTTGTGGTGAAAGGTGTTTCCCTTCAAAAATTTCTCCACGGACAGGTGGTACGGGACGGTCCAACTACTCGGAGCGTTCCGCGGCAACGAGGCCAAGCCCATCATTTGCAACACCAGGGACAGGTAGAACCTCAGTAAGTAGTGACACTTGGTGTTTGCGGACTGAGGATCTACGCACAGCTTGATGCAGCCGCACACACGTCCTTCCTGATGGATGTGGGGAAGGGCTCCATACAGCAGAAGAACAAGGCAGGAGAGAGTGGGCAGCCCTGCCTGACTCCAGATCTGACGGGAAAACTGTCCGATCAGGGCGAGGGTGGCGTTTGGTACGCCCTTTCCTCCATTTTCCAGGTCTTTGTACATGGTATCCCTGCGGACCCGGTCCATCCTCGACCCCCAAATGAAGTGGAAGATGGCCTGGGTGACCGCAGCAGCGCAGGTCCAGGGAATAGGCCAGGCCTGCGCCACATACAACAGCACCGAAAGCCCCTCGCACCTGACAACCAGGTTCTTACCCGCGATGGAGAGGGACCGGAGCGTCCACCTGCCCAGCTGCTGCTTCATAGAACATAGAACAGTACAGCACAGAACAGGCCCTTCAGCCCACAATGTTGTGCCGACCATTGATCCTCATGTATGCACCCTCAAATTTCTGTGACCATATACATGTCCAGCAGTCTCTTAAATGACCCCAATGACCTTGCTTCCACAACTGCTGCTGGCAACGCATTCCATGCTCTCACAACTCTCTGCGTAAAGAACCTGCCTCTGACATCCCCTCTATACTTTCCACCAACCAGCTTAAAACTATGACCCCTCATGCTAGCCATTTCTGCCCTGGGAAATAGTCTCTGGCTATCAACTCTATCTATGCCTCTCATTATCTTGTATACCTCAATTAGGTAGTTTGGTGATACACTCCTCCCAAGTCTTAGTGCACGCCCCAGCTCCACCGAACCAAACAGGCTGACAAGGCTTTCAAACAAGCACAAGGACATTGCCTGTCCTGAACATAGGCAATTGTATCCCTGATGAGCACGAGGCTCTCAGCGATCTTCCTGCCCGGCACAGCACAGGTTTGGTCAGGGTGAATCACCGACTCCAGGACAGACCTGACCCCGGTTGGCTATGACCTTGGCCAGGATTTTGTAGTCCACGTTCAATAGTGAAATGGGACGCCAATTCTTAATTTCTTCCCTCTCCCCCTTCCTCTTGTAAATGAGGGTGATGATGCCCTTCCTCATGGACTTGCACATTTCCCCTGCCCGAAGCGCACTATCGTCCACCTCCAGCAGGTCCTGGCCGACCAGGTCCCACAGAGCAGAATACAGCTCGAACGGTAAGCCATCGCTCCCGGGAGTCTTATTCCTCTCCAAGGACTTGAGGGCTCTGGTCAGCTTGTCCAAGGATAATCGGCTGGTCCAGCCACTCCCTCGTGCCGTCATCGAAGACCTCCCTGATAGACGACAGGAACGACTCAGAGGCTGTGCTGTCCGTGGGCTTCGTGTCGTACAGTCCGGCATAGAAGGATCTGCTGATCCTCAAAATGTTGGGCCGAGACGACGTCACCGAGCCGTCGTCCTCCTTCAGCCGGCTAAGCACAGAGCTCTCTTTGTGCACCTTCTGAAAGAAGAAACGCGAGCATGTCTCATCCTGCTCCACGGAGCGGACCCTGGACCGGAAGATTATCCTGGAGGCCTCTGCGGTGAAGAGCGAGGCTTGCTGGCCCCTCACCTCGCGGAGGTCCTCCGTGACATCGATCCCCATCAACTGCAGAAGGAGCAGGTTCTGCACCCTTTTCTGGAGTCGCGACAGCTTTCCCTGCCCCTCTTTTGCCTTCCGAACACCCTTGAGGACAAAGAACCTCTTGATGTTCTCCTTCACCATCTCCCACCAGTCGCCTGGAGACTCAAAAGAGGGGTTTCACGGTTCTCCAACCGGCGTACTCCCTCTTAAGCTCCTCGACGTTCTCTGGGGTCAACAGAGTCGTGTTGAGCTTCCACGTCCCCTTGCCGGCCTGCTGGACGTCCTGTAAGTGACAGTCGGCCAGCAGGAGGCAGTGGTCAGAGAGGAACACCAGCTCGACGCCGGTGGACCTGACCGAGAACGCCCGTGACACAAACAGGAAATCTATCCTTGAGCAAATAGACCCGTCTGGCCGCGACCTGGTGTATCTCCGCTGCGTTCCATCTGCAGGGGTGCTGAAGACGTCGAGCAGCTTGGTGTCCTTGACCGTGCCCAGATCTTCCATCTGCATCGATGATACAGTTGAAGTCTCCGCCTCGGATGACCGGCCTGGACGTAGCCAGCAGGGGTGGAAGCCGCTGCAGGACGGCCAACCGCTCACTCCGTACCACTGGGGCATACACATTAATCGGCCTCAGGGGACCGTCCCTGTAGGTGACATCAGCCACTCGGAGGCGCCACCTGACCACCTCCTGAACTTGAGAGATGGTGAACTTGCACCCCCTGTAGCAGAATAGCCAGGCCCGAGGAGCGACAGTCGTTACCCCCCGACCAGATCGAAGGCCCACAGGTCCAGGTGCCGGACCAATTCCCGTACCTGCTGAGGTGTGGTATCCCGCTCTCCTGCAGAAACAGGCCTTGACGGTGGTCAGGTAGGCCAACGTGGACACACATCTTGCGGTGGACTTGACGCTGTGCACATTAATGCTCGCAACACGTACCCCCATTGTGGGCAGTGACCCTCCCCAAGGCCAAGGTCCAGCCCCTCCATCTGTCCCTTCATGCCCATTGCCCGGGCTAACTGCTGGACGCTCTCTGGGCTCAGGAAACCGTCCGTGCTGCCTTCCGGGTGGCATCCCCCCCGTTGGGGGTATGGAGGCAGCAGAGTCCAGCTCTGGGTCAGGCTGGGGACGCACTGTTTCCTCCTTCCCGCCTGGAAGTTCCAGGGGGCCCTCCAGGGCCCCAGCGGCACGTGACTGGGTTTCGGAGGGAGCCTCAGGAGCTTTGATGTAGAGGAGAGTGGTTATGGTCTATGAACACAGTCCGCCGATTTCTCAGCAACAAACCCAAACAAACAGACAAAACGGGCTCAGAAACCATAACCACTTTCCCCTACATCAAAGACATTTTCGAAATGACTGCCAGACTACTCAGACCTCTTGGCATCAGGGTAGCCCACAAACCCACCAACACACTAAAACAGCAGCTAATGAACTTAAAAGACCCTATACAGACAAGAAATAAAACGAACGTCATCTACAAAATACCTTGCAAGAACTGTGACAAACACTACATTGGACAAACTGGCAGAAAGCTAGCCATCAGGATACATGAACATCAACTAGGCACAAAACGACATGACCCACTATCACTCGTATCCTTACATACAGATGAGGAAGGACACCACTTTGATTGGGACAACACATCCATCCTAGGACAAGCCAAACAGAGACACGCACGAGAATTCCTAGAAGCATGGCATTTCAACTGGAACTCCATCAACAAACACATTGGCTCCAAATCAATCTACCATCCTCTGAGAAAAAGAACAGGAAATGGCATCACCATAGTAGGAAATGACATCACCAACCCAAGGAAACCTAAACACATAAATAGAAAGCGGGACATAACACCAGTGCTTTGTCAGAGGCTCACTGTTGATGTTACCTAGAATGGTGATGAAACGTCTGAAAACCAACCTTCCAGCTCAGCGAGCAAACTCACATCCAGAACCTTTTCCAGGCTTGGGAGGCCAGGATTTGCAAACATAAACCTCAATCTAAACATCATCTCAAGATCTGACAGAGCCTAATGACCGGATACACCATGAGAGGTATCAAACCCTTACTAAGATGGGCTTGACAGAGCCTGAGGTGGAAGCCCTTTGCCATGAGAAAATGTACAGGCGGCACAAAGCAGAGGCCATCAGAATGACACAAAGGAGAAAGTGGAGCAAGCCGTGCTTTGATGGGAAGGTGGTCCCAGTACAGTATGTAGTAGGCAGCGTATGATGCAACATTTTCTAGCCAGGAACATCCTGTGCCCCAGTTATTGAGACTCCTACTCCATGTTGGACAGGACCAGCCTGTCCATGTGCAGGATTTTACCAGGTACAGGAAAAACTGGGTAGTATCGTGTTAATCAGTTAAAGGTCTACAGAGCGCAAGGCAACGGTCAGCAAGTGAAGATGATTTTTGAGTGCGAGCAGCAGCGGAGGCAAGACGGACCCGGAAGACTGCAGCTAAGGTAAAGCAGTTTATTTTTAAAATTACTTACCGGTAGCGGGCAGCGGTGTTTTTTTTCCTCTTTCAGAGAAGGAGCGGGAGCACCAGAGGAAGTGACGAGGACCAGAGGGGCAGCCGGGAAGGAAAGCAGTGACCATATATATCAGCAAGGCGGGATCGGGTGTATAAAGTTCTAAAAGGGGAGGGCGAACAGCCAGAAATCGTGTTACATATTGGCACGAATGATATAGCCAGAAATAGGTTTGAGGATATAAAAAGTGATTTCAGGGAGTTAGGATGGAAGCTGCAGAGCAGGACGAACAGAGTAGTGTTCTCTGGTTTACTACCGGTGCCACGAGATAGCGAGGTGAGGAACAGGGAGCGGGCGCAGCTGAACACGTGGCTACGCAGCTGGTGTAGGAGGGAGGGCTTCAGATATGTAGATAATTGGGATGCCTTCTGGGGAAGTTGGGACCTGTACAAGAAGGACGGGTTGCATCTGAACTGGAAGGGGACCAATGTCCTGGGTGGAAGGTTTGCTCGAGTAGTTCGAGAGGGTTTAAACTAGTATGGCAGGGGGGTGGGAACCTGAGCTGTATACCAGAGGTGAGCGTTGATGCAGGTGAGGCAGTAGCAAGAGGTAGACCAGCTAGTGGGAAGGATTTTCCTGGGAAGGAACCAAGGGATCGGTTAAAGTGTGTTTGCTTTAATGCAAGGAGTATCAGGAATAAAAGTGATGAACTTAGAGCATGGATCAGTACCTGGTGCTATGATGTTGTGGCCATAACAGAGACATGGGTTTCTCATGGGCAGGAATGGTTGCTGGATGTTCCAGGGTTTAGAACATTTAAAAAGAATAGGGAGGGGGGAAAAAGAGGAGGGGGTGTAGCACTACTAATCAGAGAGGGTATCACAGCTACAGAAGCTTCCTTTGTCGAGGAAGATCTGCCTACTGAGTCAGTATGGGTGGAAATTAGGAACAGCAAGGGAGTAGTCACCTCGTTAGGGGTTTACTACAGGCCCCCCAATAGCAGCAGGGAGATTGAAGAAAGCAGAGGTCGACAGATTTTGGAGAAGTGTGCACGCAGTAGGGTTGTTGTAATGGGTGACTTTAACTTTCCTAATATTGATTGGAACCTCCTTCGAGCAGAAGATTTGAATGGAGCTGTTTTTGTAAGGTGTGTTCAGGAGGGTTTCCTAACGCAGTACGTTGACAGGCCGACGAGGGGAGAGGCCATTCTAGACTTGGTGCTCGGAAACGAGCCAGGGCAGGTATCAGATCTTGTGGTGGGAGAGCATTTTGGTGATAGTGACCATAACTGCCTCACATTCTACATAGCTATGGAGAAGGAGAGGATTAGGCAGAATGGGAGGATATTTAATTGGGGAAGAGGAAACTATGATGCGATTAGACATGAGTTAGGAAGCATGGACTGGGAGCAGTTGTTCCATGGTAAGGGAACTATCGACATGTGGAGACGGTTTAAGGAACAGTTGTTGGGAGTGATGAGTAAATATGTCCCTCTGAGACAGGCAAGAAGGGGTAAGATAAAGGAACCTTGGATGACGAGAGCGGTGGAGCTTCTAGTGAAAAGGAAGAAGGTAGTTTACATAAGGTGGAGGAAGCTAGGGTCAAGTTCAGCTAGAGAGGATTACATGCAGGCAAGGAAGGAGCTCAAAAATGGTCTGAGGAGAGCCAGGAGGGGGCACGAGAAAGGCTTGGCAGAAGGAATCCGGGAAAACACAAAGGCATTTTACACTTACATGAGAAATAAGAGAATAGTCAAAGAAAGAGTAGGGCCGATCAGGGATAGCATAGGGAACTTGTGTGTGGAACCTGAGGAGGTAGGGGAAGCCCTAAATGAGTTTTTTGCTTCTGTCTTTACGAAAGAAACCAACTTTGTAGTGAATGAAACCTTTGAAGAGCAGGTGTGCATGCTGGAATGGATAGAGATAGACGAAGCTGATGTGCTGAAAATTTTGTCAAACATTAAGATTGACAAGTCGCCAGGCCCGGATCAGATTTGTCCTCGGCTGCTTTGGGAAGCGAGAAATGCAATTGCTTCGCCACTTGCGAAGATCTTTGCATCCTCGCTCTCCACTGGAGTCGTACCTGAGGACTGGAGAGAGGCAAATGTAATTCCTCTCTTCAAGAAAGGAAATAGGGAAATCCCCGGCAATTATCGACCGGTAAGTCTCACGTCTGTCGTCTGCAAGGTGTTAGAAAGGATTCTGCGGGATAAGATTTATGACCATCTGGAAGAGCATGGCTTGATCAAATACAGTCAACACGGCTTTGTGAGGGGTAGGTCATGCCTTACAAACCTTATCGAGTTTTTTGAGGATGTGACTAGTAAGGTTGATGAGGGTCAAGCTGTGGATGTGGTGTATATGGACTTCAGTAAGGCATTTGATAAGGTTCCCCATGGTAGGCTCATTCAGAAGGTCAGGAGGAATGGGATACAGGGGAACTTAGCTGCTTGGATACAGAATTGACTGGCCAACAGAAGACAGCGAGTGGTAGTAGAAGGAAAATATTCTGCCTGGAAGTCAGTGGTGAGTGGAGTTCCACAGGGCTCTGTCCTTGGGCCTCTACTGTTTGTAATTTTTATTAATGGCTTGGATGAGGGAATTGAAGGATGGGTCAGCAAGTTTGCAGACGACACAAAGGTCGGAGGTGTCGTTGACAGTGTAGAGGGCTGTTGTAGGCTGCAGCGGGACATTGACAGGATGCAGAGATGGGCTGAGAGGTGGCAGATGGAGTTCAACCTGGATAAATGCGAGGTGATGCATTTTGGAAGGTCGAATTTGAAAGCTGAGTACAGGATTAAGGATAGGATTCTTGGCAGCGTGGAGGAACAGAGGGATCTTGGTGTGCAGATACATAGATCCCTTAAAATGGCCACCCAAGTGGACAGGGTTGTTAAGAAAGCATATGGTGTTTTGGTTTTCATTAACAGGGGGATTGAGTTTAAGAGTCGTGAGATCTTGTTGCAGCTCTATAAAACTTTGGTTAGACCGCACTTGGAATACTGCGTCCAGTTCTGGGCGCCCTATTATAGGAAAGATGTGGATGCTTTGGAGAGGGTTCAGAGGAGGTTTACCAGGATGCTGCCTGGACTGGAGGGCTTATCTTATGAAGAGAGGTTGACTGAGCTCGGTCTCTTTTCATTGGAGAAAAGGAGGAGGAGAGGGGACCTAATTGAGGTATACTAGATAATGAGAGGCATAGATAGAGTTGATAGCCAGAGACTATTTCCCAGGGCAGAAATGGCTAGCACGAGGGGTCATAGTTTTAAGCTGGTTGGTGGAAAGTATAGAGGGGATGTCAGAGGCAGGTTCTTTACGCAGAGAGTTGTGAGAGCATGGAATGCGTTGCCAGCAGCAGTTGTGGAAGCAAGGTCATTGGGGTCATTTAAGAGACTGCTGGACATGTATATGGTCACAGAAATTTGAGGGTGCATACATGAGGATCAATGGTCGGCACAACATTGTGGGCTGAAGGGCCTGTTCTGTGCTGTACTGTTCTATGTTCTATGGTTATCTAAGATTACAAAGAGATTTTGATCACTTCGGTCAATGGACTGACAAGTGGCAGATGGAGTTTAATTTGAGTAAATGTAAGCTGTTGCATTTTGGTAAAACAAACAAGGGCAGGTCTTATACAATTAATGTTTGGGTCCTGGGCAGTGTTGTAGGACAGAGACCTAGGGCTTCATAATTTTTCAAAATTTACATCACACGTAGACAGGGTGATGAAGAAGGCATGGAGCACACTTGCCTTCAATGCTCAGACCTTTGAGTATAGGAGTTGGGAAGTCATGTTGAGGTTGTCTAGGACATTGGCGATGCCTCTTCTGGATTATTATGTGCTGTTCTGGTCACTCTGTTATATTAAGGATATTATAAACTAGAGTGGGTTTAGAAAAGATTTACCAGAACATTGATGGGAATGGAGGGTTTGAGTTTAAAGGAGAGACTGGATAGGCTGGGACTTCTTTCACTGGAGGTTGAGGGGTGACTTTATAGAGATTTATAAAATCATGAGGGGCATAGATAAGGTGAAAAGCAAAGGTCTTTTCTCTAATTTGGGGGTGTTTAAAGCTAGGGGCCATATTTTTAAGGTGTGATGGGATAGATTTAAAATGGACGAGTGGCAACTTTTTTCCTACCAGAGCTGATTGTGTGTGGTTTGAACTGCCGAAGGAGCTGGTAGATGCAGGTACAATTACCATGTTTATAAGACATTTGGATAAGCTCATTAATAGAAAAGGTTTGGAGGGATATGAGCCAAAAGCAGGGAGTTGAGCCTAGTTTAGTTTGGGAATATGATCAGCATGGAAATTTGGACTGAAGGGTCTGTTTCCATGCCAAATGACTCTATAAACTCCACATGGTGAGATGTTAGTGGGATAACATTCCATTAATATTTGTGCTCCTTATTTTCCTACGCAGGGGTATGTGGAAACTGTCTTAAACTTTCTGCCCGAATAGGATTGGGTGGGAAATGTTTGTAAAGGTGTGAGACTTCTGTACTTCTGTAAGGGGGTGAAACTCCTGTTAATACTGAAGTGGCCAGGTCAGTGACCTTTTGTTCAAGCCAGACTCTTTGGCAGCTTGAAATCGCATTCCGCCACTTCGGCGACTTGAAAATGCATCCTGCCATTATCAGTCACTTCGCGAATGATCAATGCTGTATCCTGTTCTCTTTATGTTCCGAATGTAGTAATTTTTTTTGTATTAGCCAGTTCATACATAGAGTATAAAAGCGGGGACTGTCCGCTGTTCGAGAAGAATCGCTTATGAAACTCAGCGCTCTGTGCCGGGTTGAGTACAGTGATCCTCTACAGCTTGTACTTGTTAAATAACAAAGGCTTGTGTTTTTGTAGCCAGGTCAGTGTCTTGCTATTACATCAAGTCCGTGAGGGTCTCCGAAAATGAACCTGACAATGCTTCCAGGGGAACTGGGGGAATGTGGAGTTTAGTTTGGATAAATGCAAGGTATTGCATTTTGGTAAAACAAACAAGGGCAGGGCTAACCCGAGCACGGATCAGTCAGATCCTAGGCCAGTAGTTGATCCAGACCCAATACAGATTCCTGATCCCAATCCAGGCCAGCATTCTGGACCAGCTCTGCACACTGTCCCTGCTGAAACCTTAACCTCAGGATTTGAATTATAGCTGGCTGCACCACTGCTGGTCAGAAGTGTGCTTGGTGTGCAGCAGCCCTGAAGTGAAAGAGATGGTTAGAAACATTTCCCCCAACAAAGTGTCCTAGGCTGTGCTCTGGCTCAAACAGAGAGAGCCCCTTTATGAAGGCACTCGTTCCAGTGCTCCCACCAAGACATGATGGAGGAACTTCCCTACCACGTCACACATACCAACACCATTACACCCCAATTGTGGTGTTCCACTAATCCATTCTGGTCATAGAACATCATCATAAACATCAGCTCCCACTATGGCCCAAATCTGCTAATTTGTCCTGGTCGTACAGGGCTATAGCACCATACAGTATGATAGGTATCAGAGATAATGGGAACTGCAGATGCTGGAGATTCCAAGATAATAAAATGTGAGGCTGGATGAACACAGCAGGCCAAGCAGCATCTCAGGAGCACAAAAGCTGACGTTTCGGGCCTAGACCCTTCATCAGAGAGGGGGATGGGGGGAGGGAACTGGAATAAATAGGGAGAGAGGGGGAGGCGGACCGAAGATGGAGAGTAAAGAAGATAGGTGGAGAGGGTGTAGGTGGGGAGGTAGGGAGGGGATAGGTCAGTCCAGGGAAGACGGACAGGTCAAGGAGGTGGGATGAGGTTAGTAGGTAGCTGGGGGTGCGGCTTGGGGTGGGAGGAAGGGATGGGTGAGAGGAAGAACCGGTTAGGGAGGCAGAGACAGGTTGGACTGGTTTTGGGATGCAGTGGGTGGGGGGGAAGAGCTGGGCTGGTTGTGAGATGCAGTGGGGGGAGGGGATGAACTGGGCTGGTTTAGGGATGCAGTGGGGGAAGGGGAGATTTTGAAACTGGTGAAGTCCACATTGATACCATATGGCTGCAGGGTTCCCAGGCGGAATATGAGTTGCTGTTCCTGCAACCTTCGGGTGGCATCATTGTGGCAGTGCAGGAGGCCCATGATGGACATGTCATCAAGAGAATGGGAGGGGGAGTGGAAATGGTTTGCGACTGGGAGGTGCAGTTGTTTGTTGCGAACTGAGCGGAGGTGTTCTGCAAAGCGGTCCCCAAGCCTCCGCTTGGTTTCCCCAATGTAGAGGAAGCTGCACCGGGTACAGTGGATGCAGTATACCACATTGGCAGATGTGCAGGTGAACCTCTGCTTAATGTGGAATGTCATCTTGGGGCCTGGGATGGGGGTGAGGGAGGAGGTGTGGGGACAAGTGTAGCATTTCCTGCGGTTGCAGGGGAAGGTGCCGGGTGTGGTGGGGTTGGAGGGCAGTGTGGAGCGAACAAGGGAGTCACGGAGAGAGTGGTCTCTCCGGAAAGCAGACAGGGGAGGGGATGGAAAAATGTCTTGGGTGGTGGGTCGGATTGTAAATGGCGGAAGTGTCGGAGGATAATGCGTTGTATCCGGAGGTTGGTAGGGTGGTGTGTGAGAACGAGGGGGATCCTCTTGGGGCGGTTGTGGCGGGGGCGGGGTGTGAGGGATGTGTCGCGGGAAATGCGGGAGACGCGGTCAAGGGCGTTCTCAATCACCGTGGGGGGGAAAGTTGCGGTCCTTAAAGAACTTGGACATCTGGGATGTGCGGGAGTGGAATGTCTTATCGTGGGAGCAGATGCGGCGGAGGCGGAGGAATTGGGAATAGGGGATGGAATTTTTGCAGGAGGGTGGGTGGGAGGAGGTGTATTCTAGGTAGCTGTGGGAGTCGGTGGGCTTGAAATGGACATCCAACACAAGTCCTCCTCCTGGACACCACCCCCAGGCCTCCTACCCTCCCTCGACCTCTTCATCTCCAACTGCCGTCGAGACATCAACCGCCTCAACCTCTCCACCCCTCTCACCCACTCCAACCTCTCCCCCGCAGAACGGGCAGCCCTCCGCTCCAACCCCAACCTCACCATCAAACCCGCAGACAAGGGTGGCGCAGTGGTAGTATGGCGTACTGACCTCTACATCGCCGAGGCCAGACGCCAACTCTCCGACACCACCTCCTACCGCCTCCTCGATCATGACCCCACACTCGAGCACCAAACCATCATCTCCAACACCATTCATGACCTCATCACCTCAGGGGACCTCCCACCCACAGCCTCCAACCTCATTGTTCCCCAACCCCGCACGGCCCGTTTCTATCTCCTTCCCAAAATCCACAAACCTGCCTGCCCCGGTCGACCCATCGTCTCAGCCTGCTCCTGCCCCACCGAACTCATCTCCACCTATCTGGACTCCATTTTCTCCCCTTTGGTCCAGGAACTCCCCACCTATGTCCGTGACACCACCCACGCCCTCCACCTCCTCCAGGACTTCCAATTCCCTGGCCCCCAACACCTCATATTCACCATGGACGTCCAGTCCCTGTACACCTGCATTCCGCATGGAGATGGCCTCAAGGCCCTCCGCTTCTTCCTGTCCCGCAGGCCCGACCAGGCCCCCTCCACCGACACTCTCATCCGCCTAGCGGAACTCGTCCTCACACTCAACAACTTCTCTTTTGACTCCTCCCACTTCCTACAGACTAAGGGGGTGGCCATGGGCACCCGCATGGGCCCCAGCTATGCCTGCCTCTTTGTAGGTTACGTGGAACAGTCCATCTTCCGCACCTACACAGGCCCCAAACCCCACCTCTTCCTCCGGTACATTGATGACTGTATCGGCGCCGCCTCTTGCTCCCCAGAGGAGCTCGAACAGTTCATCCACTTCACCAACACCTTCCACCCCAACCTTCAGTTCACCTGGGCCATCTCCAGCACATCCCTCACCTTCCTGGACCTCTCAGTCTCCATCTCAGGCAACCAGCTTGTAACTGATGTCCATTTCAAGCCCACCGACTCCCACAGCTACCTAGAATACACCTCCTCCCACCCACCCTCCTGCAAAAATTCCATCCCCTATTCCCAATTCCTCCGCCTCCGCCGCATCTGCTCCCACGATAAGACATTCCACTCCCGCACATCCCAGATGTCCAAGTTCTTTAAGGACCGCAACTTTCCCCCCCACGGTGATTGAGAACGCCCTTGACCGCGTCTCCCGCATCTCCCGCGACACATCCCTCACACCCCGCCCCCGCCACAACCGCCCCAAGAGGATCCCCCTCGTTCTCAGACACCACCCTACCAACCTCCGGATACAACGCATTATCCTCCGACACTTCCGCCATTTACAATCCGACCCCACCACCCAAGACATTTTTCCATCCCCTCCCCTGTCTGCTTTCCGGAGAGACCACTCTCTCCGTGACTCCCTTGTTCGCTCCACACTGCCCTCCAACCCCACCACACCCGGCACCTTCCCCTGCAACCGCAGGAAATGCTACACTTGTCCCCACACCTCCTCCCTCACCCCCATCCCAGGCCCCAAGATGACATTCCACATTAAGCAGAGGTTCACCTGCACATCTGCCAATGTGGTATACTGCATCCACTGTACCCGGTGCGGCTTCCTCTACATTGGGGAAACCAAGCGGAGGCTTGGGGACCGCTTTGCAGAACACCTCCGCTCAGTTCGCAACAAACAACTGCACCTCCCAGTCGCAAACCATTTCCACTCCCCCTCCCATTCTCTTGATGACATGTCCATCATGGGCCTCCTGCACTGCCACAATGATGCCACCTGAAGGTTGCAGGAACAGCAACTCATATTCCGCCTGGGAACCCTGCAGCCATATGGTATCAATGTGGACTTCACCAGTTTCAAAATCTCCCCTTCCCCCACTGCATCCCTAAACCAGCCCAGTTCATCCCCTCCCCCCACTGCACCACACAACCAGCCCAGCTCTTCCCCCCCACCCACTGCATCCCAAAACCAGTCCAACCTGTCTCTGCCTCCCTAACCGGTTCTCCCTCTCACCCATCCCTTCCTCCCACCCCAAGCAGCACCCCCAGCTACCTACTAACCTCATCCCACCTCCTTGACCTGTCCGTCTTCCCTGGACTGACCTATCCCCTCCCTACTTCCCCACCTACACCCTCTCCACCTATCTTCTTTACTCTCCATCTTCGGTCCGCCTCCCCCTCTCTCCCTATTTATTCCAGTTCCCTCCCCCCATCCCCCTCTCTGATGAAGGGTCTAGGCCCGAAACGTCAGCTTTTGTGCTCCTGAGATGCTGCTTGGCCTGCTGTGTTCATCCAGCCTCACATTTTATTATCTTAGTATGATAGGTAGCCAGCTTTAGCATTTACATCCTTTAGGCATTTCTCATTGTCTCATTTTTATCTTACTCAAATCAAAGGTCAATTTGTCTGTTAGCCATTTTTCATCTCATCATCTAAATTTTAATTATCCAGACCTGTGACGGCGCCAGCACGCTTTGGACCCCCAGTCAGTATGGATGAACAACTGTGGGGACTGAGACACACCTACACAAATATAGAATTGGCTGACAAAAGTGCATTTTGGAGAATTCAATAAAGGCAAATTTTGGGAGGAGATAACAGAGTGTGGAACTGGAAGAACACAGCAGGCCAGGCAGCATCAGAGGAACAGGAAAGCTGACATTTCAGGTCCGGACCTTTCTTCAGAAATGGGGAAGGGGAAGGGAGCTCAGAAATAAATAGAGAGAAGGTAGGTGTGATGATGATAGGTGAGTGCAGGTAGGGGGTGGGAATGGTCAGTGAGGTGGGAGGGGCAGATAGGTGGGAGAGAAGACAGACACGTTATGTCAAGAAGGTGGGGATGAGAGGGAGGGTTGGCCTTGGGATGAGGCTGGGGGTGGGGAGATTTTAAAACTGGTGAAGTCCATGTTTAGCACATTGGTCTGTAGACTCCTGAGGCAGAATATGCTGCTCCTCCAGTTTGCGGGTGGCATTATTGTGACGGTGGAGGAGGCCCAACGGCAGGACCATAAATAAGATCATCCGCGGAAAGATGAACAATGACACTAGGCAGCAAAATAAGAGCCTGTGCAGCAACTATGGCCAGTGGACGAGTGAATAGTTTAGGAAGAACTTCATGCAGGCTAGGAGAGGCCAGGTCCTGTCCTGGATCAAGCAGGTAGAGTATCTGTTTCATGGGAAGACATTCCCCAATATTTCAAATAGTAAATTATGGAAACTGACCAAGGTCTGGTTTAATGACGATTGTGAGGGGATTCCAGGAATGGCTGTGGGGATGGTATCATGAATCCAATCATAACATCAAATCAAAATAGGTTGTAAGTCTTCAAGGTGGATCAGACAGGGAATGTGATTAGAATATGACAATACTTTTCGTACGCTGTTGAGAAAGGGAGAAGGCTTGTAGGTGCCATTCTAGATAAATCTCAGCAGACAAGTAATTGTGTGGCCCCACCCAAATGAATGTGCCCTGCGTCGTATTCAGAAAAACACCATTATAAATTGTATTGTTGAGATCTGGAGCCTGAACATTTACATCACCAAGGTAGAGAATAGGGGAAGGGAAAACACTGCATCACAACTTTCCAAAAACACTACCAGTGCAGAACCTTCACATGTAAATTCCAAAACCTTTTAGTAATAGGTCACACATATCAGCTGGGGTTGGCCTAATCGAGCTCACAGACATCCACGCGGAATGTCAGTGGCAACCTCTGACAAACTTTAGGGATTATTGGGAGAATGCAACACTGGCATTGAATTCTTGCCAGAAAAAAAATTACAGTAGTTCCAGATACAAATCATAAAATGTACAATACGTTTTTGCTGTTGTTTGCTCCTTCTTCAGAAGACAGAGCAAATGTAGAAGGGTGTCAGGAAAATCAAAGTGACTACTTAGTGGGATGCTGTCTGGGACTGGGGCTCAAATGTACAGTAGGAAAGAACTTAAACAAAGAATTGGAAGGGCTAAAAGTGGTCATGAAAACTTGTTAGCAAACAGGATTAAGGAGAATCCCAACAAGGTAGCAAGGGAAAGCGTTAGCCCAGTCAGGGATAAAGAAGGAATCTACATGGGGAGCCAGAAGAGCTAGGTGAGGTCCTCAAAGAATAGTTTGTGTTGGTATTAACCAAGAGAAGGAATTAGTGGAGAATGATCTCAGGGAGGAGAGTGTCAAATTTCTGAGCCAATTTGCTATTAAAATGTTATGTGTCTTAAAAAGTATTAAGGTAGATAAGTCCCTGGGTCCTGAATGAATCTGTCCCAGAATATTGAGCGAGGCAAGAGATCAAATTGCTGGAGCATTGACAGACATTTTTGAATCCCCTTTGGCTGCAGGTGAGGTCCCTGAGGACTGGATAATAGCCAATGTTGTTCCATCGTTTAAGAAGGGTAGCAGGGATAATGCTGGAAATTACAGTCCAGTGAACCTCGTGACGGTGATAGGGAAATTAATGGAAAAGATTCTCAGGGACAAGATCAAAACACACTTAGAAGTAAATTGACTTATTAGCGATAGACAGCTTGATTTTGTGGGGGAGAAGTTATTCCTTATTGAGTTTTTTGAGGAGGTGATAAAGATGATTGTGGGAAAAGGTGATGTTGTCATCTACATGGACTTCAGTAAAGCCTTTGACAAGGTCCCTCATGGCAGACTGGCGCAAAAGGTGAAATCAGCTGGTATCGGGGTGAGCTGACAAGATGGATACAAAACTGGCTTATTCATTGGAGACGGTAGCAATGGAATTTTGCTTTTCGGAATGGAGGACTTTGACTAGTGGTGTTCCACAGGGATCAGTGTTGGGAGGAAAATGTAGCTGGTCTAATTCATAAGTTTGCAGATGATACATAGATTGGTGGAGCTGCAGATAGTGAAGAGGATTGTCAGAGGATACAGCAGGATATAGATCAGTTGGAGGCATGGGCAGAAAAATGGTAGATGGATATAATAATTACAAATTCAAATTTAAAAGCAATGAATTTATTGTGATTAAACTTGTATTGGCAAGTGAAAAAGCGTCCTCTGCTTCAGGCGTCCCAAATTGTTTTTCAGGTCTCACAGAAGCAGAGTTACACTGGGCAGTGTTCTCCCAGTAAAACCTGCGTAAATAAGACGGGTGGAATATCCTTTCATACAGCTGTGGATCTTAATGTAGAAAGAAAGTGCTTTCCTGCAGCCTCCAGCATATAGAGAATACACACTTACAGACTCCGATGCCAGGAACTTTCCAGTACCATGGTAACAGGCCATTCAGCTTTTTGATTGAGCCATGTGCAATGCAGTTCAATTCCACTGGAGAGTGAATCAGACCATGGAATCCAGTGTGACAGCCTACACTGCCCCTGAACATCAAAGCTCCAATCTCCCTGGTCTGTGCAGCATAATGTGGCTAATCATTATTTACAAAACCATGGCGGGGAACTGCACAAAAGTCTTTTTGTACTCCACTTAATATGGACAGTACCTGTGACTCAGCAATGAATAACAGGTTTTATTGGCCCAGTCTTAAGTTATGATGCTGGAAGTCACTTGGAACAATTTCATTTATCTCAGCCATGTTTCAACATTATATGCTTTAGACAGCAAAGATGGGCTTTTTAAGATAGTCATTCCTCACTGTAAGGATTCTCTTAGTCAGTGGGGTGGTGAATCTCCCCATGGCTCCTCCAGTTGTTAACTATACCGCTTCTCCTCCATATGACTCATTTGTTCGAGGAGCCACTTTTTCCTGCAGTTGTCCACGGTTAACCCAAGTGTTACTTCTTGAAAGACATCACTGACAGAAACCTCAAAACATCAGAAAACAAAACATTGTTAGGACATTTAAGATGAAACCCAGCACGTTATGAATGATGCAGTGTGGGGTGCGCAATTGTAGTGGCGGACTGCTCTGCCAACTGCTCACCACAAGCCCCTTTGGTTGCTGATAGCAAACCCCAACCTAAAGGTCTCAAACTAGCATCAGAATAAATGATATACTTTTAATCTCTGTGCTGTTAATATAATAAAAATCAGTACCAAAAATGGAGCAGTTTCCATTTCTGGACTCTACAACATGTGCTTTCTAGAGAGTAAAGCTGCCATTGCAATCGCTGATCAATTACAGATCAGATGTAACACTGCTGAGATACAAAGTGGAACTCTTAGGACTGGAATAGGACAGGTCTGCCGTTACCCAGGGAGTATGTAACAGGCAGTGCGCCCACGGTCTTAGCTGAAGTATCGATCTCTAACTTGAGCCAGAGTTGGAGTACTACATTCAATCCGTGGCTTACGCTTTTTCTTCAAAATCTTTGTGAGCATTTTGGTTCTGACCAAATTCATCCACTGGCATGTAGAGTTGAGTGTAGACGACAGACATGTTTGTACAATACTGGTTTAGCTGAAGGGTAATGCAGATAAGGAACAAAGAATGTAACTGTAGGTCACAAGGTGGTGACTAAGTTGGGAAGTAACAAGGTCATTGCTAATGTACATTAGAGTCATCTTTTCCAGTTGCATTGTCAGATTGTGATATAATCGGTGCTGGAATGGAAAGTTACAGGAGTAAAGTGTATTACCTCTTCAAAGTGAAAGTTTTGAAACATGGTGATGCTGATTGTATTTTCCAGGTTGATTTTTGCTTGGAATTTCTTTATCCCCAGCTTAGTGACTCCTGGGGAAAAAAAACTACATAAACAAATGTTAACCATACCACAGACAGGTAGAAGAACACTTGGACTTTTTTGTTACCAAGATAGAGTTCATATATTCATCTGACTGTTGTTTCCTTCGGACCTCACATTACCCAAGGTTCCCTCTGGTCCTAGCCCCAAACTCACATCTTTCTTTAATTTCTGTTCTGTCATCCCTTGTGCCCTCTTCATGATCAACTTATCCATGGACCCAATCTCTTGCTCCCATTAATCTATTTCCTTTCCTAGATCCCACATTAAATGTTGTTGTTCATGTTTCTTTTCGCTAAGACTCTGTCCCTGTCCTTCAATTCCATTGTCCACCCTTCCACATCAAACAAAATCCTCTTGACTTTTCTCCCCTTACTTCATTCTATACTCCAAGATTGCTGTTTTAAAAAAAGAAGACCTCATGGCATTACTTCGAAGAAAAGTAGGAAAGGTATCCCTGGTGTCTGGCTAATATCTATCCTTCAGTCAACATCACAAAAAATAGATTGTCTGTTTATCATCACAACGCTGTTTGTGTTCTTGTTGCTTGCATATTGACTGTCAAACTTCTTACATTTCAATAGTTACAACGCTTCAAAAAGTACTTTATTACCTACAAGCTCTTTGAGATGTCCGGAGATAGTGAAAAGTATTATGCAATGCAACTCAAATTATCATCCAATCTCCAACCTCTCTTTCTTCTCCAAAATCTTTGTGAGCATTTTGGTTCTGGCCAAATTCATCCACTGGCATGTAGAGTTGAGTGTACAGGACAGACATGTTTGTACAATACTGGTTTAGCTGAAGGGTAATGCAGATAATAAGGAGTAAAGAATGTAACTGTAGGTCACAAGGTGGTGACTAAGTTGGGAAGTAACAAGGTCACTGGTAATGTACATTCGAATCATCTTTTCCAGTTGCAAAGCCCTGAGGAGCAGGGAAACATATACAAGAGGTGATGTGTGATCAGAATCCTGGTGACTGTGACTGTGCACATGGTCAGGAAGCAGCAAGATCATGTGAGCGGTTGTGGATTTGGTAGGACAGTTTACGTGGAAAGTGCCTCTAAGAAAGACAGGGCAAGCTGGATTCTGGATAAAGTTACCAAAGATAAAGATGCCAACAATAAGGAAAGGTTTTCTGCTGAATACATTTCCCACATAAGCATGTATTATTTTCCAGAAAAAGGTAATGTGCTCTGGAAGCTCAAATATTTTGCTGTGAATGTCTTCACTATATCAATCGTCTTATTGTAATGATCCTTAAACTATTAATCAATTCATCAATTTTCAGATCCCAACAATCTTAGCTGCTTTATGGAGCAGTAGTTTCTTTTTAAATTTTAAAGAGGTACCAATAGCATTAAATAATAAACAAACCACCCAGGACATGGTAGCATTAGTGTGCACATTCTCACCATAATACATCATCATCATCGTTGCTTCTTTGCCAAAACCCTTTCCTCTATAACTGGGCTCTGAGAAAAAACAGAACACACAATATTTGACATTATTAGAGTATACAATGTATCACTAAAATTACCATGAGCAACACAGACAATACATTGGGAAAACGATTGCACGTTGATATTTGCAAAAGTGCCCCTGGGTGTAGAAGAGTCTGGAAGAGCGCATCATTATGTCCAGACTCTGACATGATGCAAGGAACCTGTTTTGGAGCCATTTAAGGTTCATCTGCTTTATGGTGCACATTTAAGTCTAAATTCTTTAAAACGTGTGCTAATTGTTAATTACTACCAATGAAACTCGAGGTTAACTAGCATGGAGATTTCATTAAAAACTTGAATTGGATATTTAACAATGAAAAGTTTGATTTTAATTTTTTTGATCTTTTCTATACCTCACCACCTTAGTTCAATTGTCCTTTTCCACTCTATTTCTCTTTATGTACCTGATTTGATTCTGAATTCACTCACTCTAACTTATACTTCCTTCAGTGTCACTGGGTCAAAATCCTGGACTCCCCCTCTAATGGTGTTATGAGTGAATATACAGCAAATGACTGCAGTGGTTCAAGAAGGCGACTCAGCACCATATTCTCCAGGGCAATGCAAGATGAGCAATAAATTTTGGCCCAGTCACTGATAACCACGCACCATGAATGAATTTTTAAAATCTTTCTTCTCAGTCTTTGGTCTGCTACTTTCACAATTACCTAATCTGACCAGTTAAGGAAATTATAATTTCTTGCAATTTTTATTTGGGTCCCAGGTGTGCAGTCCCTCAGTTTTTCAGTCTGCAATTCAAACAATTTGCAGTGAAAAAAATCACGAATGTTAAATGGATAAAGCCAAGTTTTACAAGTACCAGATGCCATTATTCATTACAACACTATATTATGGCACATTATGAATACTAATTTAGTGGAATCCTAGTGACAATGTGACTCATAGCTAACCTGCAATCATGATTTCAATTTCAGCAGTTGTGGGGTCTTCAGGATCTGTGAGAAACAGATTCACATCTCCTACCATGCAGTCCTCTTCTGTGCACGAACCACTCACCCACTTCAGCTTATCTAATACTATGAAGGTACACTCTGCCAAAATACAAAAAATAGTGTGTGTTCAGATCTTTAAATACAGACTACACCACATATTTTGGGGTGGGGTGGCACACTTGTATGTACACAATTGGTCTGCTTTAGTGTAGATTCTCAAACCATAATATGTTGCAGTAATGAAACAAGACTTGTCGTTGTTAAGTGTGAACAGCATTTTCAACACCAGAATTTCATTGAAATCAGCAAAGCTTTCAAATTGGTATGTATTGAATTATATCAGCTGACACACGTTGTTTTAGACACAACATTGTATTTACTCCTACAGTAATGACAAATGGAAACATTTGGTCAATATAAATTGATTGGTAGAGCTGCCGGTGGTTCAATGAAAAAAATCTATCTTAGTGACATCAGTTATAACTTGGGGTCAATGTTAATACATTAATCATTAAAGGCACTAATTAAATGCAATTTGTTGTTGCTGATACAAGTGACTTGTGCAATGGGTTACAAACTGGCCTTCTAGCTCTGGAACCAAGTTTAAATTAGAACCAACTGGAATCCCGTGAGTCCTGGCCTAAGTATCAATGGCAATATTCCAATCTAGTTCCTCTGGGTACAACACCATAGTGGGAAAATGGTTCCAAAAGCTGGATAGTGTGGAGATTAAAAATTTTACTCCACTAAGTTTTTGAAACCTCCCGATTTAAGGGTTTCCCGGTTCAACAGGATGACCTCTAACCTGAGCTGAGGCACCCAGTGAGACTGGCTGAAACGGAGGAGGAGAACACAGTTCTGAGGAAGGGTCACTGGACCTGAAATGTTGACCCTTTTTTCTCCTCCACAGATGCTGCCAGACCTGCTGAGCTTTTCAGCAACTTTGTTTTTGTTCCAGATTTACATCCCCTTGCTTCAATATTCATCGGCTTGATGAATGTATATAATGAACACAGCCTGTATGAAGTGTCCAGGTAAATATGCTGTCTCAAGGAAGGGAGGTACAGCTGTGTGCTGCTGCCTTGCTCCCTGACAGCTTGAGATAGCTTCAGTATTAGTAACAAGTCCTTACTGTCAGCATCCTCCTGCCAGTTTATCTGCATCTGGTATTCCTGCTCCAAGGTAAGTGGTTCAGAGGCTGTCAGCTTCTGTAATTCCTCTGATTTCATCCATTGGTGGTACCTGTAAACAATTAGACATAGCTCATCAACCAAATACACTTTCCGTAGCTATAAGTGACAGGGGACAAATAGTTGATAGGTTTTTCTTTAGAAAAATGTGTAAAGTGATGGTGTTGTGGTAACGATATTCGAGAAGCAGTTCAGAATCTCAGGACAATGTTCTGGGGTCACAGGTTCAAATCATGACAGCTGGTAAGATTTGAATTCAATAAAACCCTGAAATTAAGAGCAAGCCTAATGGAAACCATGTCAGTTATCGTCAAAACCCACCTGGTTCACTAACGTCCTTTGGAGAAGGAAATAAGTCCTTACTTAGTCTATCCTATGCATGACTTCAGATTTACATGATGATTATTGACTCTTAACTACCCTCTGGGTATTAGGGATGAGCAATACTGGATGGCTGGGCCAGTAATGCTAACATCCTGTAAATGAATTAAAAATGTATTGCTCTCAAAATGCACGGAGCAAAAAAAAATAACCGTGTTTTCAAAAATCATCGACATAGGACATTGAGCATTTTAACTTTATTGTGTTGCAAATACAGGGAGAGGGGGCTGATTTGCTTTAACTGACTGTATCTGTTTTGTAACATTAAATGAATGTACACATCAGAAGAGCTGTAAATCTGAACGCTCATGCAACTGATTTTAATTGCTCCATACCAGCAACTATGCCTTCAGATACCAACAGTCCAAGCTCAAAATGCTCTTCCTTTGTCCTATTTTATAACTTTACTTAAAACCACCTCCCTCTTTCAGCAAACATTTAGCCACGTCCTGATATGTAGATTGGTGTGAAATTTTGTTTCAGAAAGTCCCGCGAGGCACCTTGAGTCATTTATCTATTTAGAGGAGCTATGTAAAGGCAATTGCTCAATCTGCACTGGGATATTATCAAAATAATGTGTGACTACATTTAAACATTTTAAATGGGACAGAAAGTGCTGAAAAATCTCAGCAGATTTGCAGTGCCTGCAGATGAGTTTTTGCAGCACCAAGCTTGTCAGGAAGAGGAGCGCATGTTCCTCCCTCTACACAAGCTGCTGGGATTCTCCAGCACACGCTGTTTAGGAAGGAACTGCACCTGAACCAATCTGGGACCAAGATCCGAGCAGAAAGACTAAACAAGTAAATTTGACATTTGGGGGTGGGCTATGTCAGATATGTCTGGTAATAACAAAACTATAAGATGTGTATTGAATAAAACTGAAGATAGAAATAATAAACAGGTATCATTGTCAAGGGACAGTTCACAGTGTAAGGCTCAAATAAGAGTTCTTTATTTGAATGCACAGAATGCAAGGAATAAATTAAGTGAGCTACAGGTAAAAATTCAAATTGGAGGTTATGATATTGTAGCCACTACTGAGACATGGCTGCAGGATGGTCAGGATTGGGAACTTCATTGTTATAAGGGAATATAATGAGGGGAAAGCAGTCAGTGGTGACTGTATGGGTGGAACTGAGACATTAAGGGATTTAAAACTGTAATACATGTTGTGTACAGAACCCCCAGGTAGCAACTCAAGTGCTAGATTGTATAAATGCAGAAATTAGGTAAATAGCAAAGCCAGTGTAGTATTAGTGGGGGATTTTAACTTTAATACAGAGAAGCAGACTAGCAACGTCAAAAAGGTAGTGAATTTCTGGAGTGTGTCAGGGTAAGTTTCCTATGCAATATACCCTGGATGCAACGACAGGAAAAACAACATTGGATTTAGTATTGAGCTCGATTTAATTAGTAACCTAATTGTGCACAAACGTTCATCAAATAATGATCGTAACATAATCGCAATAAATGTAGCACTTATAAGTGAAAAGTGTGAATTAGCTACCAGAGTTTTACCAGATTTGGTAAGGCTGACTTCAGTGAGATGAGACAGAGAGTATCCACAGTAAATAGGAAAAATCTGATAATGAGTAAAGCAACTGAACAAACATTTAACACAAGACAAAACCAGATAATACCTCTGAAGGGGAAAACTTCACTCACTGCAAAAACAGCTGGGGATAACTAAGGAGATAAGGGACAGCATAAAACTAAAAAGGCTTATAAGAATGCACAAAGCAGCACAGATCCGTCTGAATGGGAAAGATACAAAGACCAGCAAACAGCCACAAAGCAGCTTATTTAGAGCTACTGAAAGGCATAAGGAAAGGAACATCAAAATCAATAAGAAGAAATGTTAAAGTTACATAAACGGAAAGTGGGTGGTCAGGAGCAATATTGGCCCACTAAAGACTGAAAGTGAGGTAATGTCAATGACTATCGGGAAATGCAGATATGAAGAATAATTACACTGCCTCAGCATAAAGGATATCTTGTCGGAAGTTCTGAGGATATTAGTAGTGGAGCAAGAAGAGGGATTGAATAAAATTAATGCAAGTAAAACATTGATAATGAAGAATTTAATGGAATTAAAGTGATAAATCCTCAGGACCTGACGGTTTCCATCCAATGGTGTTGAAGCAAGTTGGGGAGCACATTGTAGATACCTGAACTATAATCTTTCAGAGTTCCCTAGATACAGGAGTCATCACTCTGATCTGGACAGTTGCACATGTCACTCCACTTTTTAAGAAGGGTGAAAGAGGAAAACCATAGGACTAAAAACCAGTTGGTTGAATACCTTTGCTGCGAAAGTTGTTGGTGTCTATAATCAATGATTGGGTAAGAGTGAACACTTTGATCATTTTCAGGTCATCAGGGCTAGCCAACATTTATTCATGGCAGGTAGGTCATGCCTGACAAACTTCACTGAATTTTTTGAAGAGGTGACTAAGGTAATGTCTATGGATGTTATGTGGTGGACTTCCAGGAGGCATTTGATAAAGTCACACATAAAGAATCTATTGACTAAGGTAGAAGCTGATGGAATTGAGGGCAAATTAAATACATGGCTGGGAAACTGGTTGAGGGGCAAGGATCTGTGTACGGGCCTCAATTGTTCATATTATTTATTAATGACTTAGATAGTGGCATAGAAAGTAATATATCCAAATTTGCTGATGGCACAAAGTTAGGTGGCATTGTAGATAGTGTAAATAACAGTATATTGATATCCATTTTATTTTACACTAAGTGAATGGTTAAAACAGTAGCAAATGTAGTTCGGTGTAAGCAAGCATGAGGTTATCGATTTTGAATCATGAAAGGATAGATCACAGTCAAAAACAGAAATTGCTGAGAAAACTCAGCAGGACTGGCAGCATCCATTAAAAGAAAGCACAGTTAATGTTTTGGGTCCAATCACTCTTCTCAAGAACAGAGTGGATCATGATACTTTCTAGATGGTATGAAGTTAAATACAATGGATCCAAAGAGACGTCAGTGTTCAAGTAGATGATTCTTTAAAATGTCAGAAACGGATGCAGAAAACAATCAAGAAATCTAATGGAATTCTGGCCTTTACATTCTAGAGGATTGGAGTACAAAGATGTGGAAGTTGCGCTGCAGTTATACAAAGTGCTGGTTAGACCCTAATTGGAGTACTGAGAGCAGATCTGGGCACCGCACCTTAGGAAGGATACACTGGCCTTGGAGAGAGTACAATGTATGTTTAAAAGAATGCTACCTGGATTTCAGGGGTTAAGTTATGAGGAGAGATTATACAAATTAGGCCCATTTTCTCTAGAATTTAGAAGTGTAAGGGGTGATCTGATGGATCTTCAGATATTAACAGGAACGCACAGAGTAGATAATGATAACTATTTCCACTGGTTAGGGATTCTAGAACTATGGGACATTGTCTGAGAAATAGGGCCAGAATGTTCATGAGAAATGTTAGGAAGCACCTAGTGTTGAACTTCGGGAGATGGGAGAGATTTTACATGCATGTTTTGCATCAGCTTTTACTGTAGAGAAAGAAATAGAGGCAAGGAAATAAATATTAATGCTTTGAAACAGATCACATTACAGAAGAGGAAGTGCTGGTGGTCTTAGGAAACAAAAAGGTGGATAAATCTCTGGGACCTGATCAAGCGTATCCTAGGCTGTTGTGGGAACTTGGGAGGAGATTGTGAGGCCCGTAGCAGAAAAATCTGTATTATCTATAACCACAGGTGAAGTGCTGGAGGATTCAAGGGTGGCTAATGTTGTGTCCTTGTTTAAGAAAGGCTATAAGCAGGTGCCTGGGAACTATAGAATTGTGACTCTGACATTGGTGGTAGGTAAGCTGTTGGAGGAGACTGACCGATAGGATTTACATCCATTTGGAGAGGCAAAGAATGATTAGGGACAGTCACCATAGTTTTGTGTGAGGGAAATCGTGTGTCTCAAACTTGATTTGAAATTTTTTTGAGAAAGTAATCAAAAAGATTGAGAGAAGAGTGGTAGACATTGTTTACCTGGCCTTTGATAAGGTTCTGCATGGTAGACTAACTGGTAAAGTTAGATCACATGGGCTTCAGGAGAGCTTGTCAATTGGATACAAAATTGGTTTAATGGTAGGAGACAGAGGCTGATGATGGAGGGTTTAGTTTTGCACTACAGACCTATGACCAGTGTTCCACAGGGACCAGTATTGGGTCCACTCTTGTTTGTCGCTTATAAAAACGATTAGAATGAGAATTTCGGAAGCATGGTTAGTAAGTTTGCGGATGACAGCAAAATTAGTGGTACAGTGGGCAGTGAGAAAGTTATCTAAGCTTACAAAGACATGTTGATCAATTGGATTAATGGGCTGAAGACTGGCAAATGGAGTTTAACTTGGATAATGCAAAGTATTGCATGTTTGAAACAACAAACCAAGACAGGACTTACACAATTTTTCGCAGGGCCTTGAATAGAGTTGTAGAATAGAGTGACCTAGGGTTTCAGGTACATAATTCTTTGAAATTTGCATCACAGGTAGGCAGGGCTTGCATGCCTTCATTGTTCAGGCCTTTGAATATAGAAGTTGTTATGTCGTGCTGAGATTGTATAATGTACGGGACACTGGTGAGGTCTCTTCTGGAGTACTGTGCACTGTTCTGATCACTGTTGTAGGAAGGATATCACCGAACTGGAGAGGGTTCAGAAAAGATTTATCAAGATGTTGCTGGGAGTGGAAGGTTGGAGTTATAAGGAGAGGTTGGATTAGCTGGGTCTTTTTTCACTGGACCGTAAAAGATTGAGGATGAACCTATAGGTTTATAAAATAATGAGGGACGTAGATAAGGTAAATAGCATAGGTCCTTTCCTCAAGTTGCAAGATTTCAAAACTAGGGCGCATATTTTAAAGGTGAGAGGAGAAAGATTTAAAAAGGATATGAGGGGCAATTTTTTGTTTTACACGGAATGTGGTCAGTGTGTGGAATGAACTGCCAGAGGAAGTGGTGGAACACCTACAATGTTTAAGAGACATTTGGATAAGTACATGAATAGGAAAGATTTGGAGGGATCTGGGCCAAATGCAGGCAGGTGGGACTAGTTTAGTTTGGAAACATGGTCAGCATGGACTAGTGGGGCTAAAGGGTCTGTTTCCATGCTGTATGACTCTATGATATATAGACAATGGTAGATGTTTAGAATTCTCTTCCACAAACAGCAGTGAGTGCACGATCACTTGTTAATTTGAAATCTGAGACAGATATTTTCTATAAAGCAGTGACTGAATATGAGCCAAAGGCAGCTTTACGAAGAGGGCACAGATTCACCTATGAGTTCACAAGAACACAGAACAAAACTGCACAGGAACCGTCTCTTCAGCCCACCATATGTGCACCGACCATGATGCTATTCTAAACTAATCCCATCTACCTGCACACGGTTCATATCCCTCTATTCTCTGCTTGTTCACTTGTTGGTTTAAATGCCTCTTAAACATTGCTATTGTGATGGCTTTTACCATCTTCTTTGACAGCACGTACCAGGCACTTGTTAAAATTATTGCCTTGCACATCTCCTTTAAAAACTTTCCCCTATCACCCTTAACCTTTGCCACCTTCAGGGAGCTATGGACTTACATCCTAAGATCCCACTGTACATCAATGCTCCCAAAGGTCCTGCCTTTTACTGTATATTTTCCTCTTGCATTTCACCTCCCAAGATGCATCACCTCACTTGTCCGGATTAAACTTCACCTGCTATTTCTCCGTCCACCTTTCCAATGGATCTATTTCAAGCTTTATCCTTTGACAATCTGCTTCACCAACCACAATTCCTCCAGTTTTCATGTCATCTGTAAAATTAATAATCAAATCACTTGCATTTTCGTCCAAATCTATATAGGTATAACACTCTATTTACATAAAACAAAAAAAAAGAGGTCCCAGGATTGATTCTCGCAGAATACCACTAGTCACAGGCTTCTAGTCAGAAAAATATCCATCCATAACTACCTTCTATAGGTAAGGCAATTCTGTATTCAATTTACCAACTCACCATGAGTCCCATGTGACTTAATCATCCAGACCACTAGGTACCTTGTCAAATGCTTAGTGAAGTCTACGTAGGCGACATTCACTGCCCAGCCATATCAATCATCTTTGTCACACCCTCAAGAAACCCAGTCAAATATGTGACGAGACATCTACCCACACAAGCTATGCTGGCTATCCTTAATAAGTCCATTATATTCCAAATATGATTAAATCCTGTCCCTGACCCATAATTTTCAGATTATACCTGTAGCTCTTCCTAAAAAATAAACAACACTGGGTATTCTCCAGTGTTCTGGGACCTCAACTGTGATTAAAGAGAATACAAAGACATCTATCAAGGCCCCAGCACTCTCCTCCCTCACCTCCTTGGTGGCACAGTGGCTTGGTGGTTAACACTGCAGCCTCACAGCACCAGGGACCCAGATTCGATTCCAACCTCCGGCGACTGTGTATGTGGAGTTTGCACATTCTCCCCGTGTCTCCGTGGGTTTCCTTCGGGTGCTCCGGTTTCTTCCCACAGTCCACAGATGTGCAGGGTGGATGGATCGGCTGTGCTAAATTGCCCATAGTGTTCAGGGGTGCGTGTTATAGGGGGATGGGTCTGGGTAGGATGCTTCAAGGGACAGTGTGGACTTGTTGGGCCAAAGGGCCTGTTTCCACACTGTAGGGAATCTAATCTAATCTATCCAGAGATAGATCCCATCAGTCCCTGGGATTTATCTACCTGAATGTTTCAAGACAACCAACACATCCTCCTGCTTTAATGCCCCAACATATTAACATACCCGTCTCTAACCTTACCATAATCCATGTTGTTCTCCTTGGTGAATACCAATATAAAGTACTTGACAAGAACCTCAGCCAATTCTTCTAGCACCACGCACCCCCTCTCGCCTTGAGGTACCTTACCCTTTCCCTGGTTACCTCCTTGGATGGTGGGACAGGTTGGAGGGACTGAATGGCCTACTCCTGTTCCCATTATTACTCAGCCAATTCTTCTAGCACCACGCACCCCCTCTCGCCTTGAGGTACCTTACCCTTTCCCTGGTTACCTCCTTGGATGGTGGGACAGGTTGGAGGGACTGAATGGCCTACTCCTGTTCCCATTATTACTGCTGAGGCAGGGGAGGTCACTAGGGGCAATCAATGTTTAATAGAGCGGGAGGGATTATTGTCACCGTTTATATCCGAAAAGTACACAATGCTCCTGCCAGCGGGATAACGCATCGTGCCCTGTCCAACTGAGAGCGCGCTCGGGCCACGGCCACAGGCCCCGCCGATTCCGCGGGATAACCGACCTGAGGACGTGCCGTGCTCTGTACGGGACAAGCGCCACCAACCGCCCCTGCAACACCACCGCCTCATTCAGCCGCATCCCACGGCTCGCGGCCTACCGACTAACCGCGCAAGCGCGGTGTTGGAGGTCGACCACGGCTGCGCACGAGCGGTGAGGGCGTTCGATCACGTGGGTGTTAGGGCGCATGCTCGGACGGAGCGGTCGGGAGCCAGGCTTCTCTCTGTTACCCTGACGACGGGTTGTTGGATGAGGCGGTCCTCTTCGAGCACTCAATATGGCCCAGACCTGGTTTCTTTCGCAGAGTCGGCCAGGTGTATCATCTAGATAATCGTATTGAGCTGCGATAGTAGGAACTGCAGATGCTGGAGAATCTGAGATAACAAAGTGTGGAGCTGGATGAACACAGCAGGCCCAGCAGCATCTCAGGAGCACAAAAGCTGACGCTTCGGGCCTAGACCCTTCCTCAGAGAGGGGGATGGGGAGACGGAACTGGAATAAATAGGGAGAAAGGGGGAGGCGGATTGAGGATGGATAGAGGAGAAGATAGGTGGAGAGGAGGCAGATAAGTTAAAGAGGTGGGGATGAAGCCAGTAGAGGTGAGTGTAGATGGGGAGGTAGGGAGGGGATATGTCAGTACAGGGAGGACGGACAGGTCAAGGAGGCCGGATAAGGCTAGTAGGTAGGAAATGGAGGTACGGCTTGAGGTGAGAGGAAGAACAGGTTAGGGAGGCGGGGACGAACTGGGCTGGTTTTGGGATGCAGTGGGGGAGGGGAGATTTTGAAGCTTGTGAAATCCACATTGATACCATTGGGCTGCAGGGTTCCCAAGCAGAATATGAGTTGCTGTTCCTGCAACCTTCGGGTGGCATCGTTGTGGCCCTGCAGGAGGCCCAGGATGGACATGTCGTCTGCGGAATGGGAGGGGGAGTTGAAATGTTTCGCAACTGGGAGGTGCAGCTGTTTATTGCGAACCAAGCAGCCAAGCGGTCCCCAAGCCTCCGCTTGGTTTCCCCAATGTAGGGGAGGCCACAACGGGTACAGCGATGCAGTATACCACATTAGCAGATGTGCAGGTGAACATCAGCTTGATGTGTAAAGTCTTCTTGGGGCCTGGGGTGGGGGTGAGGGGAGAGATGTAGGGGCAGGTGTAGCACTTCCTGCAGTTTGCAGGGAAAAGTGCCAGGTGTGGTGGGGTTGGAGGGACGTGTGAAACCATCGAGTGAGTCACGGAGAGAATGCTCCCTCCGGAAGGCAGATAAGGGTGGGGATGGAAAAATATCTTTGGTGGTGGGGTCAGATTGCAGATGGCGAAAGTGTTGGAGGATAATGCATTTGATCCGGAGATTGGAGGGGTGGTATGTGAAGACAAGGGGGATTCTGTTTTGGCTTTTATTGCGGGGAGTGGGTGTGAGGGATGAGTTGCGGGAAGTGGGGGAGACATGGTTGGGAGCATTCTCGACCATTCTGGAGGGTAAGTTGTGGGCCTTGAAAAATGAGGACACCTGAGATGTACGGGAGTGGAATGCCTCATCCTGGGAGCAGATGCGGCAGAGGTGAAGTGATTGGGAATGGGGATGGCATTTTTTCAGGAAGTTGGGTGGGAGGAGGAGTATTCTAGGTAGCTGTGGGAGTTGGTCGGCTTGAAATGGATATTGGTTTCTAGGTGGTTGCCGGAGATGGAGACAGAGTGGTCCAGGAAGGAGAGAGAGGTATCAGAGACAGTCCAGGTGAACTTAAGGTTGGGGTGGAAGGTGTTGGTGAAGTGGATGAATTGTTTGAGCTCCTTGTGGGAGCCACAAGGTGATGCCGATACAGTCATCAATGTAACAGAGGAAGAGGTGGGGTTTAGGGCCAGTGTAGGTACGGAAGAGGGATTGTTCCACATAACCTATGAAGAGGCGGGCATAGCTTGGGCCCATGCAGGTACCCATGGCCACCCCCTTTGTAGGAAGTGGGAGGAATTGAAAGAGAAGTTGTTGAGGGTGTGGACGAGTTCGGTAAGCGGATGAGGGTGTCAGTGGAGGTGGACTGGTTGGCCTGTGGGACAGGAAGAAGCGGAGGGCCTTTAGGTGATCTGAATGGGGAATGCAGGTGTATAGAGACTGGACTTCCATGGTGAAAATGAGGTGTTGGGGACTGGGGAATTGGAAGTTCTGGAGGGCGTGGGCGGTGCCATGGACAAAGGTAGGGAGTTCCTGGACCAAGGGGGAGAAAATGGAGTCGAGATAGGTGGTGATAAGTTCACTGGGGCAGGAGCTGGCAGAGACATAGGGTCGACCAGGGCAATCAGGTTTTGGGAAGGAGATAGAAGCGGGCGGTGTGGGGATGGGGAACGATGAGGTTGAAGGCTGTGGGTGGGAGGTCACCTGAAGTGATGAGCTTGTGGATGGTTTGGGAGATGATGGTTTGGTCTGGGGTGGCGTCATGATCAAGGGGGCGGTAGGAGGAGGTGCCGGAGAGTTGGCGTCTGCTCTCTGCGATGTAGAGGTCAGTGCACCATACTACAACTGCGCCTCCCTTGTCCACGGATTTTATGGTTCGGTTGGGATTGGAGCAGAGGGAGCGGAGGGCTGCACGCTCTGCGGGGGAGTGGTTGGACTGGGTGAGAGGGGTAGAGAGGTTGAGGTGATTGATGTCACAATGGCAGTTGGCGATGAAGAGGTCGAGGGAGGGTAGGAGGGCTTGGGGTGGTGTTAAGGAGGAGGGGGGTGTGTTGGAGGTGGGAGAAGTGGTCTCTAGAGGAAGGGTTAGGCTCACGGTTAAAGAAGTAAGCGTGGAGGCGGAGGCGGCAGTTTGAGGCGGTGGTATTCGTGGATGTGTGGGTGGAGGGGGGCAAAAGTGAGCCCTTTATTGAGGACTGACCGTTTGTCCTCAGTAAGGGCGTGGTCTGGGGGGATGGTGAAGACTCGGCAGGTCTGGGTAGCGGTGTCTCCTCTGGAGCTGCTGGCTGTGGAGGTGATGGGTGGTGCGACGTTGGTGTTGGCTGTGGGCAGAGTTGCGCTAGCTGTGGGCGGAGTTGCATTGGTGTCGGTGGTGGGCAGACCACCATTGGCGGTGGGCAGAGCAGGGTAGGAGGCGGCAACAGCAGTGACGATAGGTGTGTCCTCAGTGTCTGTGGTGTTGCCTCGGAAATGGAGGCGGTGGCATCCACTGTCCCGGAAGTGGTGTCCCGGGCGGCAGAGGATGTGACGTCATTCGTAGTTGCTCCAATAGTGGCCATTGCGGGCACATTGTGGGGAAGGTCCTGAGTATGGTTGGGGTTCTGGGAGTGGAGGAAGCCCATTTTGGGTGGTAGGCACGAGTAAGTTTACTGTACTTATGTCTTTTTGTGTCCACTGAAGCTGAGTAGAATTGTGAGTTCAGGTTGTGGATCCTACGAAGAATAAAAAAACAGGAGAGGCCCTTTGCGGGTCTGGGAGAGGAAGGCTCTGAGCTGGGGTAGCCTTGATTGTAGTGCCAGGAGATGCTGGCGCATTGCTGCGAGTGTGTTTCAGGAGTCACAGGCAGAAACGCATCTGAAGGGTCTCAGTGCTCTGAATGTAGACATTGTCACTGTTGGGGCCAAATTGGGAAGGCTTGAATGTGGACTGCAGTCCATTGGGGATGATCTGGCTCTGTAGGCAGGAACTAAAAATCATATTGAGCTGGCATTCTCACCATGGTGCTGTGAGCAAAGGGGCAGTACATGTTGTGCAACATCTAAGAGCTGAGCTCAAAGCCCTCAGAATCACAGAGTTCAGCCTGGCTGACCCTGCCCAGAGTATTCATCTATACTGAAGTTAATCAGTTAGGACTGTACCCATTTGCCCATCCTCCTGAAACTACCCTCTCAGAGAGTTTATAGCCAGAGTAAAATTTGCTTTTAAGGTTGACAGTGTAATGTTTTCAAATGGAATGTGTTCACTTCTGATGGGGCATTGGCAGGATTACACCCTGCTGAAATGTGCATTGCATAGCCTCTGACAACATTCACTTTGGCCATTAAAACCAACTTGATGCCAATGCTGCCATTTGTAATATAGCCATCACCACATCAGATATCATTACAGTGAGTAGGTGTAATATGTTAGAAGGTATTCCTTATCGCTGTCATGACTTAAGTAGGTAAGTTGCTGAATAATTTCTTCTGTCTGGTGTTTCACTTGCACATGCTTGAAGAGTTTTCTTATACTTTGCAAAGTTGTAATGTTCTACAGGCAGTGGCCTGGCTACCAATAAAGCAACTGTTCATTTATAAACTTGCTCACAGCTCACAAAACTGGCTTGTTTTAGTTCAGATTGTTCGGCACCGTGCTAGGTGACATCATCAGTGGAGCCTCTGATGAAGTGATGTTATTCTACTCCGCTTGGAATTTATACTGTCCTGTCCGTTATGGTGAGTACTGTCATATTCTTAGTATTGGTACATTCAAATAATGAAGGCCATCAATTTAACTGAGACAAAGTAACCGTAGTAGCCCAAGCCAAACATAGACATGCACAGGAATTCCAAGAGGCATGGTTCTCCACCTGTAATGCAATCATCAAACATATAGAATTGGCCCCCATATACAAACCCGTACAGATCAAAACCGGAAATGACAGTACTCACCGTGATGGACCGGACAGTATAAATTCCAAGCGGAATAGAATAACCGCTCCTTCGGAGGCTCCACTGATGATGTCACCAGCATGGTGACAAAACATCTGAACAAAAACAAGCCAGCTTGGCAAGCAAGTCAACAACCTCGTCCACATCCTGAGCTACAGATCTTTGCCAAAACTTTAAACTTGCACTGTACCAAGGTGCTGCTGGATGTGAGTGACCCAGTAGGTCTTCCGCTGAGAATCAGTCATGATTGGAAGAATGAAAAAAGATTACACAGGGTGCTACAGGCTATTAGTAGTGGAAGGAGGAAGAAGAAAAGACAGGCTCTTAGTAGGAAGCAAGTGCTAACAATAAATTTTCTAATCTCAACTTCATTGAGGACTAACTAATCAGGTGTCTTTTTTATATTCAATTGAGGGATGTATTTGTCTCTGGCTGGCCAGAATTTATTGCCTGGCCCTAGCTACCCTTGAGAAGGTGATGGTGAGCTGAGTTCTTGAAGTGCAGTAGGTAGACTCTCAAAGGTCTTTGGGTGGATATTTCCAGGATTTTGACCTAACAACAGCGAGGGAGCGGCAATATATTTCCAAGTCAGGATGGCGAGTGACTTGGAGAGAAACTTACAGGTGGTGGTATTTTCATGTATCTGCTGCCCTTGTCCTTCCAAATGGAAGTTGTCATGGGTTTGGAAGGTGCTGTCTAAGGATCTTTGATGAACTTCTTCAGTGCACCTCGTAGATAGTACACCTTGCTGCTGCTGAGTATCAGTGATGGAGTGAGTGGATCGTTGTGGATGTGGTGCCATTCAGGTGGGCTGCTTTGTCCTGAATGACGTTGAGCCTCTTGAATGTTGTTGGAGCTGCACTCATCCAGGGAAGTGTGGAGTATTCTATCACACTCCTGACTTATACCTTGTAGATGATAGACAGGCTTTGGGGAATCAGGAGGTGAGTTACTCTCTGCAGTATTCCTAACCTTCAACCTGCTCTGCTAGCAATTGTGATTATGAGTGCAGTTGAGTTTCTGGCCAATGATGTACCCCAGGATGTTGTTAGTAGGGGATTCAGTGATGGTAACACCATTGAATGTCATGGGGCAGTGGTTAGGTTGCCTCTTATTGGAGATGGTCACTGCCTGGCATTTGTCTGGCATGAATGTCATTTGCCACTTGTCAGCCCAAACCTGGATATTGTCAAGATCTTGATGCATTTGAGCATGGACTGCTTCATTATCTGAGGAGCCACAAATGATGCTGAACATCATGCAATCATTGGCAAACATCCACACCTTTGACTTTATGATTGAGGGAAGGTCACTGATGAAGCAGCTCAAAAGGGATGAGCCTACGATACTACTATGAGGTGGGGGATGCACCAGGCCATGAGGTTGCAGATTGTGCTGGAATACAATTCTGCTGTTGTTGCCCTCAGCACCTCATAGATCACCCTGTCCTGAGTTGCTCAATCTTTTTGAAGTTTGTTTCATTTAGCATGGTGTTAGTGCCACACATCATGATGGGGACTATTCTGAAATGTGAAGGTGGGTCTTTTTCTCCACAAGAACTGTGTTGGTTACTCTTACCAATATTGTCAATGGCAAATGCATCAGCAGCCAGCAGGTTGGTGAAGAGGAGGTCAAGTATATTCTTCCCTTTTGGCCTTCTCACCACTTGATGCAGACCCAGTCAAGAAGCTATGTTCTTTCGGATCCAACCAGCTCAATCAGTCGTGCTGCAGCCGAGCCACTCTTAGTGGTAGACATTGAAATCCCTCACTCAGAGTATATTTTGCACCCTGGCCAACCTCCGCGCTTCCTCCAAGTGTTGTTCAACATAGAGAAGCACTGATACACAAAACAGATTGCGACTGAAATCTACCAACTGCTGCAGCTACAATGTAACCTTACAGCAGGTCAGGGAGACCATTGCAAATGGCTGCCAGGGAGACCATGGCCCCTTTACACGCACAGGCTGTTTCCAGGACACAGCTAGAGGTAGAGGCACCTCCTCATGATCTCAAACACTTTTCTACATAAGAAATGTTACAGATGCTTGCTATATGCCATGAGACAGTTTATTTTTTTCTTGCCAGATGTAAGCAGACAGATGAAAAGGAAGTTTACTACCTCACCACCACAGCAACTAGGGATGGGCAATAAATGCTGTTTAGCAAGCGATGTCCATATTCCAAGAGTGACTAAAAAATGAAATCAAAGAAATGTCTGACAAATTGTAGCCCCTCCCCCCATCATGTGTGGTTTTGGGGTGAGAGTTATTGATTATGTCCACATTACTTTTGGATACCTTATGTGAACATTTATTTTCATGAACTAAAAGGGATTCGACACCTTCAGTTTACATCTGACAGAATGTAGGAAATAGGTGCAGGAGTAGGTCATTAGGCCCTTTGAGCCTGCACGTCCATTCAATATCAACATGGCAGATCATGCAATTTAAGTATCCCACTCTGGCTTTCTCTCCGCATCTCTTGATCCCTTTAGCTTTAGCTGCATGGGCCACATCCAGCTCCCTCTTGAATATACTTAATGAACTGGCCCAACAGCTTCCTGTGGGAGGGAATTCCACAGGTTCACATTCTTCCTCATCTCAGTCCTGACTGACTTACTCCTTATTTTTAGACTATGACCCCCTAGTTCTGGACTTGCCCAACATCGGGAACATTCTTCCCACATCTAGCCTACCCAGTCCTATCAGCGTTTTATATGTTTTAATGAGATGCCCCATATTCTTCAAATTTCCAAACCCAGTTGATCCAGTCTTTCTTCATGTGAGTCCTGCCATCCTGCGAATAAGACTGGTCAACCTTTGCTTCACTCCCTTAATAGTAAGAATGTCCTTCCTCAGACTAGGAGACCAAATCTGCACATGATACTCAACTTGTGGTCTCACCAAGGGCTTGTATAACTGCAGCAAGATGTCCTTACTCTCTGATACTCAGATCCTCTCAGCATGCCAACACGAGGTGACTGTTCTACATGACGCCCAGGTCTCATTGCACCTCAACGTTTTGTAAACTAACACCATTCAGATAATCATCTGCCTTCCTGTTTTTTCCACCAAAGTGGATAACCTCACATTTATCCACATTACATTGCATTTGCCAAGTATTTGCCCATTCAGCCAGGCTGTCCACTCTGCAGCCTCTTAGCATCCTCCTCACAGCACACACTGCTGTCCTGAGATAGCAAGAACTCCAGATGCTGGAGTCAAAGTCAATACAGTGTGGAGCAGGAAGAACACAGCAAGTCAGGCAGCATCATAGGAGTAGGAAAATCAACATATTGGGTCAGAAGTAAAGGAGATAATGGGAACTGCAGATGCTGGAGAATTCCAAGATAATAAAAAGTGAGGCTGGATGAACACAGCAGGCCAAGGCCTCCTGCACTGCCACAATGATGCTACCCGAAGGTTGCAGGAACAGCAACTCATATTCTGCCTGGGAACCCTGCAGCCATATGGTATCAATGTGGACTTCACCAGTTTCAAAATCTCCCCTTCCCCTACTGCATCCCTAAACCAGCCCAGTTCGTCCCCTCCCCCCACTGCACCACACAACCAGCCCAGCTCTTCCCCCCCCACCCACTGCATCCCAAAACCAGTCCAACCTGTCTCTGCCTCCCTAACCGGTTCTTCCTCTCACCCATCCCTTCCTCCCACCCCAAGCCGCACCCCCATCTACCTACTAACCTCATCCCACCTCCCTGGACTGACCTATCCCCTCCCTACCTCCCCACCTATACTCTCTCCACCTATCTTCTTCACTCTCCATCTTCGGTCCGCCTCCCCCTCTCTCCCTATTTATTCCAGTTCCCTCTCCCCATCCCCCTCTCTGATGAAGGGTCTAGGCCTGAAGCGTCAGCTTTTGTGCTCCTGAGATGCTGCTTGGCCTGCTGTGTTCATCCAGCCTCACATTTTTATTATATTGGGTCAGGACCCTTCTTCAGAACTGGGGAGAGTTAAGGGAGCTGGGAAATAAATAGAGAGGAGGGGTGGGGCTGAAGGAAGGTAGGTGGGATGGTGATAGGTGGATGCAGGTAGGGAGTGGTAGGGATTGGTCAGTGGTAAGGGTGGGGTGGATAGGTGGGAAGATTGACAGATTGTGACATCGGAGACTGTGTCAGAGAGGTCCAGGAAGGGGAGGGAGATATCAGAAATGGTCCAGGTGAACTTGAGGTTGGGGTGGAAGGTGTTAGTGAAGTTGATGAACTGTTCAAGCTCCTGAGAGCACGAGGCAGTGCCAATACAGTCAGCAATGTAATGGAGGAAGAGGTGAGGGATAGTGCTGGTGTAACAGAGGAAAAGGGACTGTTCCAGCTGAGTTGGAGATGGAGAGGTCCAGGAAATGGAGAGAGATGTCAGAACCAGAGATGGGGACAGAGAGGTCCAGGAAATGGAGAGAGATGTCAGAACTAGAGATGGGGACGGAGAGGTCCAAGAAAGGGAGGGAGGTGTCAGAACCTGAGATGGAGATAGAGATGGAGAGGTCCAGGAAGGGGAGGGAGATATCGGACCAGAAATGGAGCCAGACAGGTATCCTCTGCCACTTCCCCCACCTATAATCCGACCCTACAACCAAAGATATATTTCCCTCCCTATCCCTATCTGCCTTTTGTAGGGACCGCTCACTTTGTGACTCCCTTGTCTGCTCCACACTCTGCACTAACTCTGCCACACCCGGCACCTTCCCTGCAACCACAGGAAGTGCCACACCTCCCCCGCACCTCCACCCTCACCTCCATTCAAGGCCCAAAGCAAACTTGCCAAATCTGACAGGGGATTCACCTGTACATCCTAATCTATGATAGGGAAAATTTTGTTTGTAAAAGGAATGAGTTTGACAAATAGATACCCTTTTATTCTTCTTAATTTCCGTTTTCTTATCAATATCTCCTGCTTTGAACAATATTCCAGAGCAACGGACAGTGACAGGAGACAAAGACACAGCTCTAATCGAATGTCTGCCAAGGACTCAGGTACCGTATACTCGTTCCTGTATGAAGAGTGTTCACAATATCCAGAGTTTGGCCAGCCAACAGAGGGCGCCTTTTACTAAGCAGTAAAAGTTTTCTGCCGCAAGCACTAATGGTTTGCTGGTTTGGTGCTTTATATACAGTAACATTCCTTGTGCAGCTTTCCGCATATTAGTGCTTAAAGTTGAATTGCATTTTTACAATAATTTGAAAGCTGGTTGCCATTTTGTGAATTTTCACCAATTACAATGATCAGCAAAATTAACACAATTCATTAGATTTGTAATTTGCTCAATGTTTTCTGTAGTTCATTGCCATTGTGGGTACATGCTGTAGTTTGCTGATGGAGTGTAATTTCTTTTGCCTGTTGGGTGTGGTGATTCAAAGAATGGTTAACAATAACAATTTGGCGGCAGAGGGTTCAGTGGTTAGCACGGCTGCCTCACGGCACCAGGGGCCTGGGTTCAGATCCCCCTCAGGCAACTGTCTGTATGGAGTTTGTACATTCTCCCCATGTCTGCATGGGTTTCCTCTGGGTCTCTGGCTTACTCCCACGGTCCAAAGATGTGCAGGCTAGATAGATTGGCCATGCTAAATTGCCCATACTGTTCAGGGATGTGTAGATTAGGTGGGTTTGGGGAATAGGTCTGGATGTAATTCTCTGAGGTTCAGTGTGGACTTGTTGGGCTGAAGAGGCCTGTTTCCACTCTGTAGGGATTCTATGGTGCTTAATAAAGGAGACCATATTGAATCCATCTTAGCTTTCTGCAAGAACAAAGCAGCTAGTACCACTATCCTGCCCTTTCCACATGGGCCTGCATTTTTCTATCCAGATAGTTATCCAATTCTCAGTATGAAACCATAATTCAGTCTGTCTTCACCACACATTCAGTGCAACTTAGTAAAAACATATTTTGCTCACATCAGCTTGATTATATTGCTCCAGTTATACAAGGCACTTCATATTTGTTTATTTGGTTGTACTGATGAGACAACAGCTGGAGTATTGCATATAGTATTGGTCTCCTTTTCAATGAAGGATCTAAATGTATTGGAAGTAGATCAGAGAGGGTTTATTTGACTAATGCCTAAAATGAGTGGATTGTCTTATGACGAGATGTGGACAGGCTAGGTTTCTATCAACTACAGTTTAGAAGATCAAGAAACGATTTCATTTAAACAAGCAGTGATCCCAAGGAATCTTGACAGGGTAGATATGGAGATGATGTTTCTTCTTATGGGAGAATCTAGAACGAGAATCAAGTGGGGTGGCACAGTGGCTTAGTGGATAGCACTCCATAGATTCCATAGAATTCCTACAGTGCAGAAACAGGCCAACAAGTCCACGCTGACTCTCCAAAGCGATTGGAAACAATGGCAGCAGTGTCTACCAGCTACATTGATGTAATGTAGCAGCTTGTCAAGGCTCCTTCAACAGTATGTTCAAATACTGGGATCCCTTGAAGCTAGAGGTGTAGGTTCCTTCCACAAGTCACACAGAATTCTGACTTGGAAATATATTGCTATATAATCCTGAAACTCCCAGCCTAGCAACACTATGGGTCTACCTATACAACATAGACTGCTGTAATTCCAAAAGGTAGCTCACCATTTCCCTCTTAAGGCAATAAATGAGATCGTAAGATGTAGGAGCAGAACTAGGTTACCTGTTACATTGAGTCTGCTCCACCATTCAATGAAATCATGGCTGCTGTGATAATCCTCAACTCCACTTTTCTGCTTTTTCCCCATAACCTTTGATTCCCTTACTGATTAAAAATCTGTCTATCTCAACCTTGAGTACACTTTTGATTTTTGAGATGATTTGTAGCTCAGGTCGTGGATGAGGTTGCAGACTTGTTCGCCAAGCCGGTATGTTCGATTGAAGACCTGGCTTCTACAGCCCTTTGTGGTAAATAATTCCATGGATTCACCATTCTCTGAGAGAAGAAAGCCCCCTTTATCCGTCTTTTAAATGGGTGACCCCCTTATTCTGAGATTATGCCTTCCTGTCCAAAATTCTTCCGTAAGGAGAGACAACCCTTTCATATCTACCTTTTTAAATCCTCTGTGAATCTTATATATTTTAATAAGGTCTTCACTCACTCTTCCAAACTCCAATGAGTACAAGCCTAATCTACTGAACTTGTCAGAAAATTCCTCCATAATCAGCCTGGTGAACTGCCTCCACTGCCAGTCTATCTTTCCTTCGATAAGGGGGCCAACTGTTCACAAATTCTGCCAATGATGCTCATGTATCAAAAATGAATATTAAAGAAAAATGCAGTTCTGATCGACTTGGGGGTTTGCCTCCTCAGTGGTGAGTTGAGAAACTCATCTTACGGCGAATTGTACAATGAGGTAAATTTTACAGACTTGTGCAGCTGGAGCTTATGCAGTTTATGACATTGACCATGTGCATTTGAATTTTTAGGTGGAAATAAATAGGGTCTGAAAGATTTTTCGTCTGCTCAAATTAATTAAGGTCAAATTTGTATAATCTACCTTTCAATTAGGATGGCATGTGAATATCACTGTGAGTGAGATCAGTGCTGTTTTCCAATTGGCTCTTAAAATGTACAGTTTGGTCTGATCTAAACTGCAGTGTTGTTAGGTTATTTTGTGCAGTTGCATAAGAATGCCAAATCCCTGAGAATTTCATGCCACATTATTCATTCAGTTAGTGTTAGACATCATTTGGATAAAAAAACTAGTCTGTTAGTGACCATCCTCAGACCCTTCAACAAATTCATTTCAAATATGGCCATTACGACCAGCAGGAGAGGGTTGTTCAAGAGTTGGCTAGAGTCAGATCCAGGTCGGTTGTTAAACTCACTACATTATCCCACTCCGAATCTTTTTGAATTAATCAATGCATAACTAAGTAATTGTATTGCTCAATCATGATTTTTACCCTGCTCCTGAAGTGAGGTCAGTTACTAATATCAAAAAATTTAAAAAAGCAGTTCAGGTCAACTTGAAATTTTGCTTTTATATTGGGTTGAAAAACTCGCCTTGGGCTAAATTTTGTTCTGTACTCCTCTGGCAGTAGTCTAGTCTCGGAGCTCAAGAGCTGGGAAAACTGCGTTATACAGTCAGGTCCAGATTCACTATCATACAGGAATTTCAAAGCTCTGTCTACGTTTGTCGTATTCCATTCAGTAAAAATACCAGAAGCTGCTTTACCTTTGAATTTTTAAAGCATGCTTTGGCCTTGAGTGACTTGTATTAAGTCCAAATACTTTGCAGCTGCTCCTTGAATGTGGTGCCAAAACTTTTTGCACAAATTTACAATCAGAGCACCAAAACAACTCATCCTTAAAACTACATATTTTCTGTAGTACAATGTCTTTTTTTACTCTGATGATAGCTGTATAAAATAATACACTTCTGACTTTCTGTTACGTATTTTCTGTGATCGCAATTTCTTGTTTTTTTTTCACACTGATGATAGCTCTATAAAATAATAATTTCCAACATACACAGGCATCGAAGTAGCATTTCCCCTTAGAGACTGTAAATAATAGCATGATGACCACCCCTGGATTGACAAGTTGATTGCTTCATTGCAATGAAAAGGAAAGAAAATAAGAGCTGAGAGCTTTCTGCTGGGCAGATATTGGAGTTGGTTTCTTTTTTTCTATAATTTGATTATTTCAAGATAAAATGGTTACTTGACATTTCGGAACAGTGGAGAGATGCAGAGTGTTCTGAATTATGTCTAAACTGAATGTCATTTTCTCTCTGATATTTATTCTGTCTGTCCCCATTGTAGAAACCTGAAATTATGCCCCCTATTTTTGCCAGTAGAGAAAATGAAGCATAATTATGCTTGTGGTTTTAGTTGGATTTTGCTGTTACATGGGGGACATTTCCAAATATATTAGAGAAGTACTTAGGTGTCTGCAGAAATTAATTTGTGCTGTTGGCATAGGGAGAACCTACTGTTCCAAAGAGAAGCTGACTCAGAGGGCTTCCTGCCAACAGAACAGCTCTAGACATCTTAAAGATGAATTTGTTGGAGAAGAAATTAGTCTTTGTTATGCTCGTTTTCGTAGCAGAATGCAGTGTCAAAGTTACTTATTCCCTGGTTTATTGTATATTTTTTCTATCTGATTTTTGTCAGAGCTAAGTAGAAATATCACAAGTTCTAAACCTATAACAGATTTATTTACAGCACTTACAAGTATCGCAGCAATCACAGGATTTTTGATTCTGATTTTATTATCACATATACAGACATACAATGGAAAGCTTTGTTTACGAGCGGTACAAGCAGATCACAGCAAGTGAAGGATGTGGAGATCAAAAAGACTTAAGAGACATACAGGTTACATTACAGGTTACATTACTTGAGGTTTGAGTCCATTCAACAGTTTGATAATAGTCGGAAAGAAGCTATTCCTGAACCTGCTCATGTTTGTGTTCAGATTTCTGTATTTTCTGCCTGATGGAATAAGTTGTAGGAAGTCATTATCGGGGTGTGATGGGTCTTTAATGATGTTGGCCACCTTTCCGCAGCAGCAGGCTGTGTAAATACAGTCCATGAATGGAAGGTTGACTTCCACGATGGCCTGGGCTGTGCACACCACCTTCTGTAGTTTCCTACCGTCCTGGGCAGAGTAGTTGCCGTACCAGGCCATTATGTACCCGGACAGCATACTTTCAATGGTGCATCTGCAGCAGTTGGTGAGGGACCTCATAGACATGAGCTGGGCATGGATTTTCAGAGACATATGATCTCACCCAGAACCCTCACATCTGCTCCCATTTGCACGAACTTGAAAAATATTCAAACTTGGAGTTATACTTATGAATGTGATCTGACTGTCTGTTGTTTAATACAGGTTGATGATCTGTTACTGATCTAGCTAACAATGTTGCCAACACTAGAATAGAATATCCTCGATTGATACAAAGGGTAAATTTTCTACCAGGGAGATACATGGGCCAATGTACACACAGATGCAGGCTGATGCTTCCTGCTCTTGAATAGCTCCAGCAGCAGTTCCCAATGCACCTATTGTAAGACATGTTTCTGCTTGTGAATTGAAATGCTCTAGAGCTGGCAGTGATACTATCTCCATTCCCACTGTGCATCTTTTCGCCACAATTTCTGAAGAGGCCCCATGATCTGTGTGTGGTTAAGAACGCATTTATGCTAAACGCTGACACTTCCATGTTAGACGCAATCAGAAACACATCTTTGATGTTGGCATGTATAGGCTTTGGTTAAGCTGCTGCCGCTCTATGTCTCTGTGGTTAAGTGTCAAATTGTGTGATGTTGAGTGAAAAAACAGCCTTCTGGAGGTGCTGTACTTATTAGAACTGTAGAATGCCTACAATGTGGAAGCCAGCCATTTGGCCAATCAAGTTCACACCAATGGTCCGAAGAGCAATCTACCTCGACTTTACCCCTAACCCACCTTACCTTACCCCTGCATTTCCCATGGCTAATCCATCTAACCTGCACATCCTGCAAACACTATGGGAAAATTAGCATGGCCAATCCCACCAAACCTGCACATCTTTGGACTGTGGGAGAAAATAGGAGGACCCAAAGAAAACCTATGCAGACAACGGGAGAACATGAAAATGCCACACAGACAGTCACCTGAGGGTGGAATCAAACCCGGATTCCAGGTGCTATGAGGTAGCAGTGCTAACCACTGAGCCACCATGCCAAACTATTGCATTATTCCTTATGGCATTCTTCTGTACTGAAACAACCTTCATGAGTAATAAAACCTCTAAGATGTGTGACAATACTGTGCCTTTAAGAAATGTGTTCTGACCTGTTTCTCTTGCTGTTGTCACTGTGGTGTTAAAATGTCTCCTTCAGCCAGGCAGTGAGTGGATGGGGATTTGCTCGTGAGACCCAGGAAAAAAGGACTTCAGTTTTGCTTTTGGTTAATTGGTGGTTTTTGCTGGCTGCTGAAACTGAAAGTTTGAATTCTCTGCCAAGGAGTGAAGTCTTAGAGAGGCTTCCTCTTAAAAATCAAAAGGGGTGTTTTTTTTCACTCAGCTGGAGAGAGACAGCACGTGAGAATAAAGACTGTAGTACGGAATTCTCCTTGCTATAGGATGCTGCCTATATTGGAAGAGTTGATAGTTACATTAATATATTAGCTTGTTAAATATTTCAATAGAGTAAAGTTATGCCAATTTCTTTTTCATATTTTAACTTTGTTGAAAGCATAAAGTATGTTTTGATTAAATCTTAGTGGTGGACCAATCAAATCACATCTGGAACACCTGCCTTTTTAAAAAATATAAAAGTTAGACTCTAGCCCATTTCCATAATATACACTAGGGTTTCTGGCCTGGACTATAATAAATATCAACTTTGTTTCACCAAAGGGATCTGAAGATCGCAGTCAGTTGCATGTCAAACTTGATGAAGACTGTGGAGTCGTGGAAATGATGCTGACAATTCGTAGATTGCATGGCCTGGATACTGTTCTAGAATGATTGCTTTGTTGATTGCGATAAGTTCTGAATTCAACTATTTTTCATCATGCAGATCTTGGATTTGATATCTGTGAAGTTTCAATTTGCTCAGTGATACCTTTAGCTCTCAATTGCTTCAGTTCTTGTCACACTTCAGCATAGATTTCAAATGGCAACCATCTCAAATTTTGTGAAACTGGTGGAATTGATGTGTGAACACAGACTATGACAGTATCCCTTAATCTTCTCGAATCCAATAAATAAGGAAGGATACTAGAGTGCATAATCTTTATTGTCACACATTAATGTGTGCTGTATTGGAATCTTCAAGTTTGAATCAAAGCTTATCAAACAATTTTACCCAATAAGGCTTCTGCTGTCTTGCTAGATTAAAGGTGATCTTATCTAGGACATTTTTGCACCAGACTGGAAACATGATTGTTCCCAAAATGGAAATGATTGAGTTGGCACAAGCTTGAAGAGTGTATGTTGCAGAAGTAAGAGCTGTCCTTATTTGGTCTGGTCTAGATATGACTCGAGCCCCAGAGCAATGAGTTGACTCTTAATTGCCCTCAAGTGGCCCGAGGAAGCCACTGAATTCAAGGCAGTTAAGGATAGGGCACCAATTGCCAGGAACATCCATATATCATGAAAGAAATATCTGAAAGTACTGTATTGGTGCAATCTAGACATGGGAATCCGGTATCTTGGAGGTTTCATCTCCAGTTATCTTGCTTTCTCTTTGATGATCTCCTTTGACTTCTCCTTAAGGTCACAATGACTGTTGGGACACTTCTGGTTCTTTATTTAGTATTGTGTGTTATCTATTCCTACCTTAGGTATCCGTTGGTAGTAAGATCCTGCAGAGAAGTACTCTTCATGGTGGACCAGCCTCTGAAAGTAAGCAGGCAGAGCTAGAAGTCAGAGAGCAGCTGAAGAACAGGATTATAGCTCTATGCTCACAGATAGTGTTGGTACTGGTGACAGACATGATACATTCAAGTAACAACTCCCTAATTCTTACATCCCCAGAATTCTCCTGCATAGCTGCCACAGGTCAACATGCCTCGCAGCTCCATTCATTCCTGACTCTCGCAGCACCTCATCACAATCTTACTTGAACTCATTCTTACCATTTGCCTCATTTCATTGCCATTTCACATCCTTCCCTCACAGTAACCTTCCATGGGTGGTGTCATTCCATCTTTATAAAACAATTCCTCAGAGTCATAATTCTTTGAGGCAGAGAGGTGGATGACCAAGGTGCCTGTCCAGTCATTGCTACCCTAACACAGCAGAGGGGTGATGGTAGAATGGATGTCTAATGGAAATGGAGAAGAGGGGATCTTGCAACCTCCAGGTGACTGACTTAAATATCACACTGCCATGTGACACACAACACTTATTCACGTTGGCTTAATGTCACCAGACAATTTACAGAATCATCGTTTTGGACTGTTTTCTGTTGTCAGTTCAGTTGCATGGTTTTCATCTCCCAGACCCTTTAAGCATTACCCCTGGAGATGATAGATGGAGAGGAAGGCTGAGGAGTCCGCAGAGGATTTGGAGGTAGTACTGTCACATGACTGTGTCAACTTAGATATACAGACACCATAAGACTGGGAGCTATGTTCCAGCTTGGTGAAGTACACACCACAAAGGAGTAGGAACAGGTCAGAGAGTCCTGGGGATAGAACCATCTGCAGAAGACCCCCATCAGTGGGACTGGATTCTCCCAGCTCTGTAGACCTCAATGAAGAAGTTGAGCCTTTGAGGCTCATCGAGGAGGACTAGTCTGACATCATCAATGGCTTGCACATTTACCGTTGACAGTTTGGAAAAAGGACACTTTGACCATTTAAATGCAGCAAGTGCATTCCAGCCCCAGATTGGCAAGAAATTGTAGGTGGGCAAGAAAGTGAAGGTGGAGAAAGGGCACAAGGCAGTAGGGACTCTGCTGAATGCACTCCCACACCTCACACCTTACCCTATCCCTCAATCAGAGTCATACATACTGACTCCTGTTGTGATGTTCAAAGCTAGATGTGGGGCAATTTTTAGTGGGTCCCTCACAAATTCCAAAACAGAGAGGACATTGAACACAAAGCCAGTCTGCTTTGTTTCTTTTCCTTTTCCTTTTCATGGCGAAACCAACAATGCGGCAGGTCCAGGTCAGTGGCAAGAATCCTCTTGGGCAAACCAGAAGACTCAGCATCAAGGACAAGCACTTTTCGAAGGCCAGAGGAAATGTGTTTCTGGTACTTTGATAAGGATGATCATTAAAAAAGGACAAGTTGAAAGGGATTGGCACAGCAATCAAGAAAGAGGCTCAGGAATGGCCACCTTGGCTCATCTACCTGCAGTTCTCACAGAGAAGACCAACTGCATCAAAGATTGTAAATTATCAATCAATCCAAGGGGTATTCGGGCTGGGAGCTTAAAGACTGAAAGCTGCCATGTGGTTTTCCTCACACTACGCCAACCAGGCCCCTCCTAAGAAAAAGTATTGTGGCAGCAGATCTACCAGATTTATCTTCTACGAAGATGGGCTGTGGTAAGGATCCATATAAAATATAGACCAGCTTCGTCAGAAAGTTCATTGTACTGCATAACTTAAGAGTAGCATGCATTCATGGTCTCATGGAAGTTAAGGACATAGAACATAGACATAGAACATAGAACAGTACAGCACAGAACAGGCCCTTCAGCCCACAATGTTGTGCCAACCATTGATCCTCATGTATGCACCCTCAAATTTCTGTGACCATATGCATGTCCAGCAGTCTCTTAAATGACCCCAATGACCTTGCTTCCACAACTGCTGCTGGCAACGCATTCCATGCTCTCACAACTCTCTGTGTAAAGAACCCGCCTCTGACATCCCCTCTATACTTTCCTCTAACCAGCTTAAAACTATGACCCCTCGTGCTAGCCATTTCTGCCCTGGGAAATAGTCTCTGTCTATCAACTCTATCTATGCCTCTCATTATCTTGTATACCTCAATTAGGTCCCCTCTCCTCCTCCTTTTCTCCAATGAAAAGAAACCGAGCTCAGTCAACCTCTCTTCATAAGATAAGCCCTCCAGTCCAGGCAGCATCCTGGTAAACCTCCTCTGAACCCTCTCCAAAGCATCCACATCTTTCCTATAATAGGGCGACCAGAACTGGGCGCAGTATTCCAAGTGCGGTCTAACCAAAGTTTTATAGAGCTGCAACAAGATCTCACGACTCTTAAACTCAATCCCCCTGTTAATGAAAGCCAAAATACCATATGCTTTCTTAACAACCCTGTCCACTTGGGTGGCCATTTTAAGGGATCTATGTATCTGCACACCAAGATCCCTCTGTTCCTCCACACTGCCAAGAATCCTATCCTTAATCCTGTACTCAGCTTTCAAATTCGACCTTCCAAAATGCATCACCTCGCATTTAACCAGGTTGAACTCCATCTGCCACCTCTCAGCCCATCTCTGCATCCTGTCAATGTCCCGCTGCAGCCTACAACAGCCCTCTATACTGTCAACAACACCTCCGACCTTTGTGTCGTCTGCAAACTTGCTGACCCATCCTTCAATCCCCTCATCCAAGTCATTAATAAAAATTACAAACAGTAGAGGCCCAAGGACAGAGCCCTGTGGAACCCCACTCACCACTGACTTCCAGGCAGAATATTTTCCTTCTACTACCACTCCCTGTCTTCTGTTGGCCAGCCAATTCTGTACCCAGGCAGCTAAGTTCCCCTGTACCCCATTCCTCCTAACCTTCTGAATGAGCCTACCATGGGGAACCTTATCAAATGCCTTACTGAAGTCCATATACACCACATCCACAGCTCGACCCTCATCAACTTTTCTAGTCACATCCTCAAAGAACTCGATAAGGTTTGTGAGGCATGACCTACCCCTCACAAAGCCGTGTTGACTGCATTTGATCAAGCCATGCTCTTCCAGATGGTCATAAATCCTATCCCTCAAAATCCTTTCTAACACCTTGCAGACGACAGACGTGAGACTTACTGGTCTGTAATTGCCGGGGATTTCCCTATTTCCTTTCTTGAAGAGAGGAGTTACATTTGCCTCTCTCCAGTCCTCAGGTACGACTCCAGTGGAGACCGAGGATGCAAAGATCCTCGCAAGTAGCGAAGCAATTGCATTTCTCACTTCCCAAAGCAGCTGAGGACAAATCTGGTCCGGGCCTGGCGACTTGTCAATCTTAATGTTTGACAAAATTTTCAGCACATCAGTTTCCTCTATCTCTATCCATTCCAGCATGCACACCTGCTCTTCAAAGGTTTCATTCACTACAAAGTTCGTTTCTTTCGTAAAGACAGAAGCAAAAAACTCATTTAGGGCTTCCCCTACCTCCTCAGACTCCACACACAAGTTCCCTATGCTATCCCTGATCGGCCCTACTCTTTCTTTGACCATTCTCTTATTTCTCACATAAGTGTAAAATGCCTTTGTGTTTTCCCTAATTCATTCTGCCAAGCCTTTCTCGTGCCCCCTCCTGGCTCTCCTCAGACCATTTTTGAGCTCCTTCCTTGCCTGCGTGTAATCCTCTCTAGCTGAACTTGACCCTAGCTTCCTCCACCTTATGTAAGCTACCTTCTTCCTTTTCACAAGAAGCTCCACCACTCTCATCATCCAAGGTTCCTTTATCTTACCCCTTCTTGCCTGTCTCAGAGGGACATATTTACTCATCACTCGCAACAACTGTTCCTTAAACAGTCTCCACATGTCTATAGTTCCCTTACCATGGAACAATTGCTCCCAGTCCATGCTTCCTAACTCATGTCTAATCGCATCATAGTTTCCTCTTCCCCAATTAAATATCCTCCCATTTTGCCTAATCCTCTCCTTCTCCATAGCTATGTAGAATGTGAGGCAGTTATGGTCACTATCACCAAAATGCTCTCCCACCACAAGATCTGAATCCTGCCCCGGCTCGTTTCCGAGCACCAAGTCTAGAATGGCCTCTCCCCTCGTCAGTGTCAACGTACTGCGTTAGGAGACCCTCCTGAACACACCTTACAAAAACAGCTCCATTCAAATCTTCTGCTCGAAGGAGGTTCCAATCAATATTAGGAAAGTTAAAGTCACCCATTACAACAACCCTACTGCGTCCACACTTTTCCAAAATCTGTCGACCTCTGCTTTCTTCAATCTCCCTGCTGCTATTGGGGGGCCTGTAGTAAACCCCTAACGAGGTGACTACTCCCTTGCTGTTCCTAATTTCCACCCATACTGACTCGGTAGGCAGATCTTCCTCGACAATGGAAGATTCTGTAGCTGTGATACCCTCTCTGATTAGTAGTGCTACACCCCCTCCTCTTTTACCCCCTCCCTATTCTTTTGAAATGTTCTAAACCCTGGAACATCCAGCAACCATTCCTGCCCTGAGAAACCCATGTCTCTGTTATGGCCACAACATCATAGCACCAGGTACTGATCCATGCTCTAAGTTCATCACTCTTATTCCTGATACTCCTTGCATTAAAGCAAACACACTTTAACCGATCCCTTGGTTCCTTCCCAGGAAATTCCTTTCCACTAGCTGGTCTACCTCTTGCTACTGCCTCACCTGCATCAACTCTCACCTCCGGTATACAGCTCAGGTTCCCACCCCCCTGCCATACTAGTTTAAACCCTCTCGAACTACTCGAGCAAACCTTCCACCCAGGACATTGGTCCCTTTCCAGTTCAGATGCAACCCGTCCTTCTTGTACAGGTCCCACCTTCCCCAGAAGGCATCCCAATTATCTACATATCTGACGCCCTCCCTCCTACACCAGCTGCTTAGCCACGTGTTAAGCTGCGCCCGCTCCCTGTTCCTCGCCTCGCTATCTCGTGGCACCGGTAGTAAACCAGAGAACACTACTCTGTTCGTCCTGCTCTGCAGCTTCCATCCTAACTCCCTGAAATCACTTTTTATATCCTCAATCCTTTTTCTGGCTATATCATTAGTGCCAATATGTAACATGATTTCTGGCTGTTCGCCCTCCCCTTTTAGAACCTTATACACCCGATCGGAGACGTCCCGGACCCTGGCACCAGGGAGGCAACATACCTTCCGGGAATCCCGATCCTGACCACAAAATCTCCTGTCAATTCCCCTAACTATCGAGTCCCCTACCACGAGTACTTTTCTATTCTGCCCCCATCCCTTCTTTGCCACAGTGTCAGGCTCAGTGCCAGAGAACTGACTACTATGGCTTTCCTCTGGTAGGTCATTCCCCCCAGCAGTATCCAAAACGGTATACTTATTGCTGAGGGGAATGCCCACAGGGGATCTCTGCACTGTCTGTCTGTCCCCTTTCCTCCCCCTAACTGTAACCCATCTATCCTTGTCCTGAGCCTTAGGAGTGACCAACTCCCGATAATTCCTCTCAATTACCCCCTCTGCCTCCCGAATGATCCATAGTTCATCCAGCTCCAGCTCCATTTCCCTAACACGGTTTTCAAGGAGCTGTAGTTGGGTGCACTTCCCGCAGATGTAGCCAGCGGAGACGTGTGCCACATCTCCCAACTGCCACATTCTGCAGGAGGAGCAAGCAACTGCCCTAGCATCCATACCCCACTTATCTGAACACCCACTCAATACTAAAGCAGAAAGCTTACTTCAAGTAATAATAACAAATTAATAACAAACTTATATTCAATAGAGAAAGTTTAGAATGAGCCTTACCTTATTAACTAGGTTAGAGGAGGAGGACGGGTGGGAGACTCTACAGTTTAGACACTACAGTCACTAAACCCGAGACACTACAGTCTCGGGTTTAGCCGCCTTGCTGATATATATGGTCACTGCTTTCCTTCCCGGCTGCCCCTCTGGTCCTCGTCACTTCCTCTGCTGCTCCCGCTCCTTCTCTGAAAGAGAAAAATACCGCTGCCCGCTACCAGTAAGTAATTTTAAAAATAAACTGCTTTACCTTAGCTGCAGTCCTCCGGGTCCGTCTTACCTCCGCTGCTGCTCGCACTCTCTTTCTTGAGGAAGAAACAGTGTTATGTCTTTGTATTCATCTTTGTTAAATGTTCATGTTGGTGTTATACTCATCACACTGTGTAAAATATGTGCAATTGGCCCTCCCTTCTTTACTTTGTAAAGGAAATGATCCAAGATCACTTTCAGCAGGGATAATTGAACTTTTGCAGGTGAATTCAAAGTCCTGTAGGGATTCTGCCAGCTAACTACACGAGGTGGGCATGCATAAGGACTGTTCTGACAACACCTCTATGGCTTTCATTTTCTTGCCTTGTTTGACTGTTCCCATCACTCTTGCACCCACTACACTCGGGAAGCAGCCAACTCCTATTTCATTTCTTCATGTCCCTGCCCTAGTCCTTCTCCCTGCCCTGATCCTCCTCCACTCATCCGTACCACCAACCCTATTTCCCATTCCTCCACTTAGTTACCATTGATGGTCCTGAGTTTCTACGGAAGGTGCTGTTCTCCTGTCTCCTCCTTTAGTGATGCAAGAAAGGAAAATCACTGACCTCAGACCCAACTGGACAAAGCTGGCACAGCTCAGCTCCTTTAAACAGATGTGAACTGGGTATCAGTGGATGCACTGCTGTCTTCATCATGAAAGTAGGGTGGAATTGGAAGAAGTATCAGGACATTGGCATATAAATGTTTTAAAGAAGGAACCCACCACAGGACAGCAAGAGACCTGACTTTTGCAAAAATGCTAGTGGGTTAATTTCCTAATTTGAACACATTGTCAAGAATGCAAAATTTCAATTTCACCTCCTGCTTAAGTCACCTGCCCACTGCATTGTGTACCTACAGAAGCCCCACAAAATCCACTCCCTTTTTATTTCAGCCTTCATTGACGAGTCAACTTCATTCTTGTGCTGGCACTTGGTCGTCAACTCAGGCGTCCAAAGTGGAGCTTCTCCCAGGCTACAGTGAAGGCCTTCAGGTAAAGGATGCAATCTAGCACAAGTCCTAACCAATGCATTGCCAAACAATCACATCATAAGACTGCTTGTCAGCCTGTCTCTTTGGTAGGCTTGTTTAATTTCAGTCCCACTGCTGTTTTGTCACACACGGTGCCTGTCTCTGGGTTACAAGCCATCAACCTCAACTTAAGGGGTTTCTGATGATGCTGTGGATTCATAAGAACATAAAAACCAGAAGCAGGAATGGCCCTTTGAGCCTGCTCCGCCATCCAATAAGATCATGGCTGCTCTTTTCATGGTCTCAGCTCCACTTATCCACCCTCTCACCATAACCCTTAATTCCTTTACTGTTCAAAAAATTATCTGTCTTAACTTTAAAAACATTCATAGGAAGTTTCAGCTGCTTCACTGGATAGGGAATTCCACAGATTCATAACCCTTTAGGTGAAAAAGTTCCTCCTCAATTCAGTTCTCCCCCTAATTTTGAGGCTATACCCGAGGCTGCCAATGGTTAGTGCAGGAGCAGGCAGCCTGATGTGGTGACGGATGGGCCGAGTATTCTGTTGATGTTTAAAGTTTTCCCAATCTTCTAGTTTCCCACTGGTTTTTGCCACTTTGAATGCTTACCTTTCAATATGATAGCCTCCCTTATTTCCTTAGACATCCATAACTAATTGCCCCTTTTGATACAGTCCTTCCTCTTCATTGGTATATACTTTTGCTTAGCACTTTGAAAAATTGCTTTGAAAGTCCTCAACTCTTCCTCAACTGTTGCACCATAAAGTCTAGCCAACTACTGTCTCATCCTATTATAGCCTCCTTTGTTTAGGCACAGAACCCTGGTATTGGAGTTTATCTTCTCATTTTCCATCTATATTCTAAATTCAACCATAGTGTGATCACTCCTCCCAAGAGCCCCCCTAACTATGAGATCATTAATTATTCCTGTCTTGTTACACAGGACCAGGTCTAGGATGGCTTCTTTCCTCATCGGTTCCATTACATACTGTTCAAGAAAACTATCATGGGTACATTCAGTTGAACTCCTCCTGAAGGCTTCCTTGGCCAAACTGGTTCGACCGATCGACATGTAGTTTAAAATCCCCCATGATAATTGCAGTACCGTTTTTACAGGCATTAGTTATTTCTTTGTTTATTGCTCGTCCCAGAGTGATGTTCAGGAAGTTATTTTGTCTTGGCCGTTTTTAGAGAGAGATTGAATGAGAGGTTGTGCATTGGTTAGCTTGGAAGGCCTTGGGATTTTCTTTAACATCCTGAATGGGTGTGGGCAGCTTTCACAGATTAGGACTTCTGGATTTTGGTTTTTCGGTAGCATCAGAAGACGTTGGGGTCTCAACAGAGTAGGAAGCTTCAGTAAATGTCTGCTGGCGCTACTCTCTGAGTTTTCTCTTTATGCTTCTTCCCTCCTGGATTAGAGAACTGCATGTGAGAATCTATGTCTGAATTTGCCTTTTTGACAAATGATGTGTTTATAGAATGTTACTATAGTAGAACAGTTAATTAGTAATAGATGCTATATCTAATATTCTGTTAAATTTTCTAGTAGTTAAGTAATTCTAAATTCTTCTTTCTTTGCATGTATTTTAACTACAGTGTTTAAATAAATTGTGTTTTGCTTAACGTCAAGTAATTTGACCAGTTGCATTACATCTGAAACTTGGCACTTCACATTTACCTTTAACATAAGAAAAAGTTAGGGTCTAAGTTACCCTCTTAAAATATTTTGAGGGGGTCTGATCTGGCCCATAATGGGTTGTTTATTAAATATCCCAGTCTTAAGGCTGCTGTTCGTCAGTTTCAGCTCTGGACCTACTTGTTCGTCAGTGGTCACTGTGTTTTTGGTTCCCTTGTTGCCTGTTGTGTTGCGATGCAATCTAGTATGCACTTATCTCAGTATAATCACAATTCACAAGAATCAAATCACACCCACTGCGATGCAACAAGGCATGTAGGACACTATCAAATTAGTCAATGATCTTAAACGACTTACCCAGATGGATTTAACCAATCAACAATCAACAATCAACAAGGTCATGCTTAGGAATGGTGCAATTCCCCTTTATTGATATACCAGGCAAGTGCAGTGTGTACGTTCAGGAGAAGCTTCAAGCAGCACACAGGACGAGATAACGTTAAATGAAATCAACCATCACACACATGGTGTAACTCTACCATGTGTTTTAGATTAAGTGGCATTATGCCTAGCTCCTAGGTGCCTCAGTTTAAAAGGTGTCCATACAAAAATGCATAATGCAGAGTTGCTGGTATTGGATTGGGATGGACAAGGTCAGAAATCACACCACTCCAGTTTACATGAAATCACAAGCTTTCGGAGTGCTGTTCCTTTGTCAGGTGAAGTGATTCTCCCACATTTCCAGTGCAAGAATTTTTTCCAAACTAGATACATAGCCTGAATAATGGTTTGTCTATTTAACAGAAGATTCCCAAGAGGCCTCAAAATTTAGGATTTCATTTGAACAGAGTTGCCTCTAATGGTTACCTCTCAGTTACCCAAGGCATATTCCAGCCTCATGTGGATCAGAATTTTGAGAAATATCTGGTTGTATTTGCGTAGCTGACAATATATAGTTATGGATGAGACACAGGCAGAACACGACCGCAAACTAATAGCAGCAGCAAGCCAACAACAGTGAGCGTTCGACAGCCTGACGTGCCATGTCAATCAACATCAGCCAGATCAATATCTTTGGGTGCATTTACTTCACCCATGGTCTATGTTCCAAGCCAGGTGGGATCAAGGATGTTAAACAAATGCTAACTCCACAAGGTAAAGAGGATCTCTACGAGATCTGGTTTCTGAAAAATCTATGTCTTCTTCATGGAGAAAATATCTCCACTGAGAAATTTTCTCAGGAAGAACATCCCCGATGCGTGGCAAGATTACCACAAATATATCATCAATTCTCACAGGCAGGCTGTGTCAGCAAAATCTTGCTGGCTGCAATGCTCTGACCCCAGGAAAATCACTAGTCTTCAGGTGGATGCATTGGTACCTCCGGATACAACGTATCATCCTCCGACACTTCCGCCATCTACAATCCGACCCCACCACCCAAGCTATTTTTACATCCCCACCCTTGTCTGCCTTCCGGAGAGACCACTCTCTCCGTGACTCCCTTGTCCGCTCCACACTCCTCTTCAACCCCACCACGCCTGGCACCTTCCCCTGCAACCGCAGGAAGTGCCACACTTTCACCCAGACCTCCTCCTTCACCCCTATCCCAGGCCCCAAGATGACCTTCCATATCAAGCAGATGTTCACCTGCACATCTGCCAATGTGGTATATTGTATTGTGGCTTCCTCTACATTGGGGAAACCAAGCGGAGGCTTGGGGACCGCTTTGCAGAATACCTCCGCTCGGTTCGCAATAAACAACTGCACCTCCCAGTCACGAACCATTTTAACTCCCCCTCCCATTCCTCAGACGACATGTCCATCATGGGCCTCCTGCAGTGCCACAATGATGCCACCCGAAGGTTGCAAGAACAGCAACTCATATTCCGCTTGGGAACCCTGCAGCCCAATGGTATCAATGTGGACTTCACAAGCTTCAAAATCTCCCCTTCCCCCACCGCATCCCAAAACCAGCCCAGTTCTTCCCCTCCCCCCACTGCATCCCAAAACCAGCCCAGCCTGTCTCTGCTTCCCTAACCTGTTCTTCCTCTCACCCATCCCTTCCTCCCATCTCAAGCCGCACCGCCATTTCCTACCTTCCACCTCATCCCGCCTCCTTGACCTGTCCGTCTTCCCTGGACTGACCTATCCCCTCCCTACCTCCTCGCCTATACTCTCCTCTCCACCCATCTTGTTTTCTCTCCATCTTCAGTCCGCCTCCCCCTCTCTCCCTATTTACTCCAGAACCCTCTCCCCATCCCCCTCTCTGATGAAGGGTCTAGGCCCGAAACATCAGCTTTTGTGCTCCTGAGATGTTGCTTGGCCTGCTGTGTTCATCCAGCTCCACACTTTGTTATCTTGGATTCTCCAGCATCTGCAGTTCCCATTATCAGCCTCAGGATTAAGCCTGTTTGTTGATCACCTGTCAATTTAGTGGGAGTTTCAGACTTCTTTGCTGATCACTGTGAGGGTGCAGCTTATCAGTCCAAAGTGCAGTCTTTGCTGGACAGCTATTAGGCTGCCTGCACGGTCAGTCTGAGTCCACTCAATACATTGCTTCACTCATTCTTTTGAAGGTTAACATCGTCTTTTGTTGCCTCCCTCAGTGAAATTGATGTTAAAGAAAAATACGTAAACATGTTGATGAGTAAATTTACATGTTATAAGATCTCTCCTCAAAGGTATCTTTTACAAATGATGCAAAATATTAAACGCACAAGTTACATGGTCTCAGTCACTAATTAGTGGACCAGAAAGACGTAATGAAACTTCATAAAACCCCAACTCTTTCAGAAAATGTATGCTTCTTCTCAACATCTCATGAATTGAAATGGAAATAAGTTGAACCGTGTGTTTTATGTGCCAGAATTATATTCTTTAATTAAATCATTGCATTTTAATTTCTGAAAGGAATGATGATGAATTAGTGCAAGAGCTCTTATTCTTGCACATAACTCAAATGGCATTTAACCCAGTTGCTTTCACACCTAGCACTCCCAGAGTTGCCCTATTATCTATGTTTGTCATCAGAGAACAGCCTGTGCATCAAAGTATTTTCGTTGAGAATAGTCACTTACTTACCCTACCATCAATGTACCATGACTCCAGTATAGAGTACCTATAGAATGCACAGCAGCAATGGAAGGCATATGAGATTGGAAGATCAGCTGAGGCGTGAATAAGATATCAGAGTCTGGATCAGCCTCATACAATGAATAGGCAATGAGAATTTGTAGTTGGGGCCCTGAGCTGTGGCTTCAGTCTACCTGATATTTAATTATAGGAATGACCTGGACAATAAATATTGTATGCCAGACAAAGGAGTTGAAAGTTATGGGGGAAGACAGTAAATTAGAGTGAAGACTACAACTAATCACCCATAATCTTCTTAAATGACAGAGCAGGCTTGACTAGCCAAATGGCCTACTCCGAGAAATCTGTTTGTTGTGTGGTAAATAAAATACAATGGAGGGGCCAAGAGAGACAGTGGTGAGGCACAGTCAGCTGGAATCTGATGATGGCACAGAAGTTTAGCATGTGGATGGGAGGAGAAGCACAGGATAAGGATTGATCTTTAGGAAACAGCAGAAGTAACAATGCAGCAGAAGAAGAGAAGCTGTTACAGGAGTCTCCCTGTCATTGGATACATCAAAGTGCACTGAAGTGAGTGAAGTTCATCCTAGTTGGACATTAAAGGGCCCAGTTAAAAAATTTAGAAAGTGTGAAGGGTCTCCTTTAAGGAGATGAAGTTCCAACTGAAGAGAATGCATTGTAAGTCTTGCAGAAGGAAAGGAGCTGGTGATAGAATGGCCTCTTTATGGCCTTAGGAAAGAGAAAAGGCAACAGAAATCGCCTAGGGATTCGATTCTTACATCATTTACCCCTATCTCTGTTCTAGAACTTCAACAGAGGACCACCCAGCAGTGTTCGGTGTCACATCCTTATAGCTAGAAAATCTTCAGAGTCACATCAGGAACGAGCTGGTTTCCTTATGGAATGTATAATTGCTCATTCAATCAAACACAAACATTTTCCACTTACAGCGAAGGCCTTACATAAGGGAGACGTAGGCTATATGAAAGACTGATGCAATCAAAAAATAAAAAGTTCCCCTTCAAGGAACAGCATTTGATCTCCCAAGGTGAGCTACAGCTCCCAGGTGGGAGATGGCAAAGTGGCAAGAGTAAATACCAGACCTCAGTTCACTTTGACAATCTGCTGCTGCCTTGGCTGGAGTACACCAGTCTTCCTGCAGACATCTTCTTTATTACTGCTTCTGAAAGGCCCTATCAATTTTAATCTTTAGATGTAAATCAGTATCAAGAATCAGAGTGCACTGTTGAATTGGCATACCCATTGTGAGTTGGAAGGTGATGATGGAGTGGTATTACTGCTGGACTGTTAATCCAGAGACCCAGGTAATGTTCTGTTCTGAAGAAGGGTCACCGGACCTGAAACATTAACTCTGCTTTCTCTCCACAGATGCCACCTGACCTGCTGACTTCTTCCAACAATTTACAATTCTGTTTCTAATGTTCTGGGAACCCTAGTTTGAATCCCACCACGGTAGATGGTAGAATTTGAATTCGATAAAAATCTTGAATTAGCAGCCTAATGATGACCACGAATCCACAATGAATTGTCAGGGGAAAACCCCATTTGGTTCACATGTCATTCGAGGAAGGAAACTGCCATCCTTACCTGGACTGGCCTATATGTAACTCCAGATCAGATTGTGAAATAAGGTGTTGCAAGGAATGCACCCCAAAATTGGGAAGAGCTCCAGATCTGCGTGTTCATGCTCCTACACAGTTCAAACACAAACTGAGGAAGTTGAAACGGAACCTGAAGGACATTACTGCAGGATCACTAACTCCAGGCTTTAGCATAGAAGGGAAGCAGCATGAAGGTGAATAAGTTCCAGCAGCTCCTAATACCAACAGCCCCCAACCATGTCTCACCAGTCATTTAACTCAGAGAAGAAGGGCACCTAAGACTGACTAACAGTAGGGATGGTGTTGATTGAGTGTGAGGTTTAATCCATATGCAGCCATACAGGGAGATTAACAAGTGTGCTGTGTACCTGAAAGTGAAAGACATGGGGATCAACCCATAATGCAGGCTGTAGATTGCAAGGTTGTGTTGCTGTATTCAGGACATAACAAAAGCAGGTTCAGCTCGTTGCCACGTGTATCGAAAGCAATATAAAGAGCAAAGATGCACAGATCTTGTCAGGGTTTTGTAATGCAGTGGCAATGTCTCCATCTCTGGGCCAAAAGGTTCAGGTTCAAGGCCCACCTGCTCCAGAGAAGAACATGTTTGAATAACTTGATTTAAAATATCTATAAGGATCTTACTTACGGCAGAATGATCATGATGTGGAGGTGCCGGTATTGGATTGGAATGCATTAGGTCAGAAGTCAGATGACACCAGGTTACAGTCCAACAGGTTTATTTGAAATCTGACCATGGCAGAATGAGGAAGAGAAAAACCGCTCATAGCTCCTGGAAGGTGTATCTCACCATGTTAAGGGAATTGTAGGGTAGGCTTTCACCCAGCGTATGAGCAGTCTAAGAAGGGCCTGAATACGTCCTTGACTATGCCAGGGTTTCAAATGAAAAAGAAAAATCTTGAAACTACACCATGGGTCAGTACTTCTATTCTGGATGTTTTGTTAACCCAGCAGCTTCACCAGCATCACTAAGGTTAGAAATGCGTAGTACCAAAAGGGCCAGAGACACTAGGCTCAGGGCACCTGCTGTGAAGGAACAAGCAGCATCTGAAGTGAGGAACCAGAAACTTCAGCGCTGTTGAGCAATGTGTCAAGACAGGGGAAACCAAAGGCATCGCAACCACCTACAGATGAGTGAAAGGCAATGTAGACAACATCTTTTCATAACTGGCGCATGGTTATTGTAGATTACAATCTTCATCAGCTATCGAGTTTGGGCAGCAACGTTGTGCTGTGGTGAAGAAGAGAATGAAACTTAAATGGCATGATTGTCAGGAGCTCTGGAAGGATTTCAGTATATCACAGAGAGGAAATTGGAATGTCAAAGTCTTAGAGTCATACAGCGTGGAAACAAATCCTTTGGTCCAACCAGTCCATGCTGAGCACAATCTCAAAATAAACTAGTCTCACTTTCCTGCTCCTGGCCCACATCCCTGCAAACATTACCAATTCGTGTACTTATCCAAAAGTCTCTCAAAAGTTGTAATTGTACCCACATCCAGAACTTATTCAGGAAGTTCGTTCCACATGCAAAACGACCTCTGTGTAAAAATTTTACCCCTGATGTCTTTTTGAAATCTCTTTCCTCTCACCTTAGAAATGTGCCCCCTGGTTTTGAAATCCCCCAACCTAGGGAAAAGACACTGACCATTAACCCTAGCTATGCCTCTCATGATTTTATAAAGTTCTGTAAGGTCACCCATCAACCTCCTATGCTCCAGTGAATACAATCCCAGTCTACCCAGCCTCTCCTTATAACTCAAACCATGTCATGCAGAGAACAACAGGGCAAGGAGAACAAGGAGGAATGGGAGCTGCGTATTTAGGGTGGGGAATACACTGGGCCAAGGAAGTGTGAAAGAACAGGTGATTTCAACAAAAGACGTATTAGGCTAAGATTGGGCATACGGAACTGAATGGAAGTGGGATCAAAGGGAGAGCACAGCCATCAGGAGAGATGATGAAAAGGCCTGTAGTCACAATGGGAGATTGAAGCAGATCAAGAGAGGAAAGAATATGAAACTGAGACAGTAAAGCCAGTATCATTTTCCTAAATCAAAAATGCAAAAGAATGCTTCACAGAAAATGCATTATACATTAGAATTGTACTCTCTCACCAACAGCTCCTTTTGAACCTTAACAGGGGACATGTGTTTCATTTCCCAATCAATAAGTGCATTTATGAGTTTTACCAGTACCCTTTAAAGGGAAGCAATACAATTGGTCTGTTCACCATGACCCAGACAGCCAAGGTGAGCGAGTCATCAGAATTACAGCCCTTGCTGGGTTCCCTAGGGTGCAAAGGAATGTAGTGAACAGAGCTCCATAATTTCCTCCAGTCAGATTCCTGAACAAGAAGGACTTTCACTGCCTCCACACCCAGCTCTACAAGTAATAATTCCTATAGGTGTGAGCCCAGTCTCCAGAGAGCTGTCATAATGCTTACTTTCTGTACAATTCTTAGGTTCTGCCTTGAATTACAGCATCTGCAGTTTTTTTTGTCTTTTTCCTTGAGCATTCACTCCCCTGCAACATTTCCAGGGCTGGCTCATGGGTGACAAGAAGTACCCACAGAAGGAATGGCTAATGACCCCAGCTGATGCACTACACTGCTGCCCAAGCAACCAATAGGGCCAACGCTGAACAGGCAAGTCTTCTAAACATGCACTTCCATTGCCTGGATAACTTAAGAGGAGAACCCCAATACTTGGTGGATAGGATTTCCAGAACAATGATAGTTAGCTGCACCCTGGACAGCCTAGCTCAACAACTTAGTGAGACCTTAGAAAAGTGGGAAAAGGACCAACATCCTGTCTCCTCAGACAAGGAAGACATTAAGTCTGATGGAAATGCTGAGGGAGCCTCACTGATCATGGGAATGTTGAAGAAACCAGGGCATTAGTGAAACGAGGCAGAGAGACCAAAGGGAGCCTGATAGTTGTTAAGTTTGAGGGTGAATGATTTTACATTAACATATGTGGATGTTCAGGGCTATGAGCTAAATATGATACGTTCCTGCCCTGAAGAGAATGGTCACTTCATAACTTTAAAGCATTAAGGTGTTTTGTCTGTTGTTAATGTTGTTAGCTAGTTTCCTTTGTGCAATAACATCTTGGTCAGTTTCCTGCCCAAAGGGTCAGTGTGGAGTTAGGCAGGATTCTGCGGGGGTGCAGGGGGGGTGGGGGGTGGCTACACTTCTTTTCTCAAACCTCTGTTTTCAAGGGTGTTAGTTTATTACAGAACTGTAGAGGAGCTCATCTGTATTGATTGACTATTGAAACCTAAGCATCTAGCTTAAACGACAATTGAATTTTAATTTATATTTGTTATAAGATTTTGTTTCTGTTGTGCCCCTTTAAGAGGGGGTCTTTTATTATCTATCTAAACAGACAAACTTGTGCCATTGGTTAAATTAAAAGTAGTCTGTTCCAGTTGTCAGTAGAAACGGTACCTATCTCTATGGCAACAGATTGCCTTGCCTGCTTCAAGTTTTTTTTATAATTTACTGAAGGAGGTCCTCGTAATGGAAAGGCTTTGTACTCCCAGGAACCAATTAAACTAAGTAAAATGAATCTTTATACAAGTAAATAGGAAATAGTTCTTGAGTGATCATGTTAGAATTGAGATATGATTAGTAAAGATCCTGGTCACCCTGTCAATATTACTTTGGTTTCAGAACCAGTATTTCTAATTGGGCATCACTTTTCAATATAGGATAGCAGAGAATACTCGACAATTTGGATCATTTTTTGTGTAACATGGAAAATTACTAGCTTTTTATGGCTTGTGGATATTGATAATTTTTTCATTAATTCCTTTCCAATTTCCATCATTTCATTCAGGATTGTCATATCCAATGAGTAAGTGTTACATTCCCAATGTTTCTGAGCTCTCTATCTTTGTCAAAGGATCAGTCTGGCCTGAGCAGCGAGTGCCAATGGGCAATTTTACCATGAAGATATAACAGGTAATCTCAGTTCTGTTCTTATTCAACAGATAAAGGATGCCCACTTCCCAGAAGTGGTAGCTGGAAGGCATCAAGAATAGAAGCCATTTGATTTAAACCACTTGCCAACTCTACAGCAGCCTTCCTCCATGCCTCTTCCAATGATAGCATCAAAATTGCAATGGATCCAAAAGATTGATTAACCACTAATTTTTCTTACTTCTCTATAGTAAACTGTGTGCCTCTTTGACATCAATCCTCAGAACATTCCTCCAATTGGGAACTAATTGTGCAGGGTGCTGAAATTAGCTAAACACAATTTGTGATGTGCCCTGACATTCAATTTTTCACACAAAATGTTCTGAAGGTAACACAAGCAAATTCGAACGTACGTGTCCTTTGAAGATGGTGAGCAGTCAGTTGTGATGTTTGAAGTTACCAACCCGCCAGAGTGCCAACGGAATTCTAATTTCAAGTGAAGCCTCTGTAGCGATGTGGCACTAAATGTCCTGTGTTGCTGCTCCAGGGGCACTCAGGTGTGACATTACCATGGAAGAGAGGCAGGCAGTCAGAAATCTACTTGATGACTGACTTCCTGGATCTGTCAATGGCCTCTTTGGCCACCTCTAATTAATCTTCTTTTGGGCTTGTTGAATAGGAGTTAAGTGGAGGATTTTTTAAAAAAGCAGACCCAGAGGGAGCTCTTGTGGTTCGCTGGTGGTGTCCCCAGGTCTGAGTAGGAAGCCTAGGTTCAAGTCCCATCTGCTCTAGAGGTATGTTTTAACATCTCTGAACAGGTTGGTTGTAAAATAAGTTAAAAAAAAAGTAAAGCAGGCCAAGGCTGGAAGATAGTAGGAATTGCTGATGCTGGAGTCTAAGATAACAATGTGGGGAGCTGGAGAACACAGCAGGCCAGGCAGCACCAGAGGAGCAGGAAGGCTGACATTTTGGGTCGGGACCCTTCTTCAGAATTCTTCATTTGTGAAGAAAGGTCCCAAACCGAAACGCCAGCTTTCCTGCTCTTCTGAAGCTGCCTGGCCTGCTGTGTTCCTCCAGACCAAGCCTGGGGCCTTTGTGGAGCAGTGGTAGTATCCTTACCCCTGAGCCAGAGGATCCAGGTTCAAGTCCCACCTGATCACAGGTTGATTAGGTAAAAAAAGATATCTAGAGAGAGAACAGACCCAGAGGGCTGTTGTGGTGCATTGGCAGTATCCCTACCTTTGACCCTTGAGGCCTGGGCTCTAGTCCCACCTGCTTCAGAGGTGTGTAATTATGTCTCTAACCAGGTTGATTAGAAAACAGGATAAAGCAGGCCCAGTAAATATCTAAGATAACAAAGTGTGGAGCTGGATGAACACAACAGGCCAAGCAGTATCTCAGGAGCACAAAAGCTGACGTTTCGGGTCTAGACCCTTCATCATTCACCCCTCTGATGAAGGGTCTAGACCCGAAACGTCAGCTTTTGTGCCCCTAAGATGCTGCTTAGCCTGCTGTATTTATTCATCCAGCTCCACACTTTATTATCTTGGATTCTCCAGCATCTGCAGTTCCCATTATTTCTTTCCCAGTAAATATCCAACCAGCTGCAGGGATGTCTTATTGGTGGTGGTTAGTGTTTAAAAAGAGAAAAGAAAACAAAAAAATGCCATAATGATTTTAGGATTGAGAAAGTCACTCAGCTGTGCATGATAGCACTTGTAAGTGTGGAAAGAAAAAAAAGCAGACCTAGTGCCCATAATGGGCTTTGTGTATAAATGTGTAATTGGCTGCATCGGTGAGAGTTTTTTTTAAAAAGTCGGTGATTTGGTGATGAGAAAGCCGTTCAGATGCGTGTAAAAGCACTTCTGGATAAGAAAAGAAAAAAGAAGCAGACCAAGAGACGGGTCTGCAGAACTCTGTTATTGGCCAGACTTATGTACGCCATGAGTAGTGGTTCTATTTTGGTGTTCAACAATAAATGTTATTCTTTACTGGTTGGGTTACTATATTCCTACTCTTTCTTCCCTTCTGCCAACTAGTTCTCTGTCTATGTCAGTATCGCCCTGCCAATCCCAGGCTCTACAAAGTTACATGGTAACCTCGTATTCATAGAATCTCTACTGTGGAAACAGGGCCTTCGGCCCAACAAGTCCACACCGACCCTTGAAACATCCCACCCAGACCCATCCCCTATAACCCACTGAATCTACCCAATACTACCTGAACACTACAAGCAATTTAGCATGGCCAATCCACCCTAGCCTGCACATCTTTGGACTGTGGGAGGAAACCAGAGCACCTGGAGGAAACCCACACAGACATGGGGAGAATGTGCAAACTCCATGCAGACAGTCACTTGAGAGTGGAATCAAACATGGGTCCCTGGTGCTGTGAGGCAGCAGTGCTTACCATTGAGTCATCATGCTCTTATGTGGGATCATATTGAAGGTCTTCTGAAAACCCACATTCAGTGGCTCCCGCTTATCAACTCTGCCAGTTACATCTTGAAAATTTCCAATAGATTTGTCAAGCATGATTTCCCTTTTGTAAATCCATGACTGCCCAATCCTGCTACTTCTTTCCAAGTATTCTGCTATTAAATCTTTTATAATGGACTTCAGCATTCTCCTCACTACCAATGTCAGGCTAACTGGTCTTTAATTCTGTGTTTTCTTTTTACCTCCTTTACATTTGCTACCCTTCAATCCATAGGAACTGTTCTAGAATTTACTAAATGACAACCAATGCATCCACTATTTCTAGGGCTACTTCCTTAAGTATTCCAGGGTATAGATTATTGCCCCCTGGGGCTTTTAATATTGACCTCTAATTCCATCAATTTCTCCAGCTTCATTTCCTTCAGAATACTGATTTCCTTCAGTTCCTCCCTCTCACCAGACTGTGTTTCCCCAAATTTTTGTTATTTCTGTCTTCATTTATGAAGATAGAGCCAAAACGTGCACTTAATTTGTCTGCCACCTCTTTGTCTCCCATTATAACTTCCCTTGGTTCTGATTGTAAATGACCTACATTTGTTTTCAATCACCTTTTTCTCTTCACAAAGCTATAGAAGCTTTGAAATAATTTTCTGTGTTCCCCACAAGCTTACTCTCATAGTCTATTTTCTTCCCTCTGAATCAATCCCTTTGACTTCTTTTGCTGAAGCATAACCGCTTTGTTAGTTATGGTCAGGCCACCTTTTCCATTTTACTTCTGTGGCAGAATCTACAAGTGTGAGTCTGGAAAAGCTCAGCAGGTCAGACAGAATCAGAGGAGCAGGAAAGTTAACGTTTTGGGTCAGAACCCTGCATCCGAACTTGGGCGGGGGATGGGAGCCCAGAAATAAATAGAGGAAGAGGGTGGGTGCTGGGCTAAGAATCGGAAACAATGTGATAGGCGGGGGTTATTGTGACTTGTCCATGGGGAGGGTGGAGCGGATAGGAGAGTAGCAAGTTGGACAGGCTAGGTCAGGTCAGGGAGGTGAGGAGGAGGGGGAGAGCTGGACATGGAATAAAGCTGTGGGTGGAGGGATTTTGAAGTTGGTGAAGTCAATATCAGCCACTGGGCTGTAAGCTCCCAAGGCAAAATATCAGATGTTGTTCCTCCAGTTTACATTTGGCCTCACTCTGACAGTGGAAGAAACTGAGGATGGACATGTCGCCCAGAGAGTGGGAGGGGGAATTTAAAATGGATGGTAATTGGAAGGTTGGGTTTGTTGATGTGTGCAGAACACAGATGTGCCACAAACCCATCCCTGAGTCTGCAGTTGCTTTCCCTGATATAGAGGAGATCACACGGGGAGCAACAGATGCAACAGATTAGGTTGGACGAATTGTAGGTGAATCTCTGCAAGATCTGGAAGGATCTTTTGTATCAAACAAGAATAAACAATTGTTGCAGTTCCTCCATGCACTCTTTAAATGTTTTTAAATGTTTTGCCATTGCCTACCCACAATAATCCCTTTAAGTAATGTTCTTAATTTATCATAGCCAGCTCCTGCCTCATGCCATTGTAGTTTCCTCTATTTAGATTCAAGACCTTTGTCTCGGAATTAACTGTGTCAATCTCCATTTTAGTGAAGAATACTATCATATTATGGTCACTCCACCCCAAGGGACCTCACACATTTAGATTGCCAAGTATTCCTTCCTCATTATACAATACCCAGTCTAGAATGGCCTGCCATCTGGTTGGTTCCGCAACATTTTGATCCAGAAAGCTATCTCATACCCACTGCCAGAACTTCTCCTTAATGGCATTGTTACTGATTTGATTTGTCCAATGTCTCTGTAGATTAAAGTTGCCCATAATCAATTATCTGCATAATACAGATGCAACTTTACTGCTTGCATCAGTAATTTCCTGTTTAATGCTTTTCCCAACATTACCACTATAGTTGCTGAATGTATATACAAGCCGCCATTATCATTTTCTACCTTCTGTTTCTAAGTTCAATCCATTCAGAGTCCACTTCATTTCCTTCCCCATGATTGTGTTAATGTCCTTTAAAGCCAGTAATGCCACACCATTTTCTTTTCCTTTCTGTCATTCCTTCCTAAAAACTGAATACTCCTGGATATTCAGTTCCCATCCTGGTCACTCTGCAGTCATGCCTCCATATTTCATTATATCGCATCCCTTTAAATTAATCAGCATGACCAATTCATCCACTTTGTTGTGGATGCTTTGTGTATTAAGACACCAGGCTTGTCTTATTTACATTTTTACACCCTTTCACATTATTTTGCACTGTGATCCCGTTTGATTTTTGCCATTGAATTCTCTGTGTACCACTTTAGTTGTTTCCAAGTTATTTGTAACTGACCATGTTTCCCTCTACTCTGTCTCCCTCTATAGATCCCCAACCCCCTGCAAACCTCCTGAGGGCATCAGTTCCGGTCCTGCTCATGTGCAACCGGTCCAACTTGTACTAGTCCCACCTCCTGAGTAGGGGTCCCAGTGTCCCAGCCACCTGAAACCCTCCCCCTTGCACCATTTCTCCAGCCATGGCTCCATGTCATATCTTGTGCTATTTCAACTCTAACTAGCATATGCCACTGGTAGTAATCCTAATATTACTGCCTTTGAGGTCTAACTTTTTAACTTACTCCCTAACTCCCTATATTCTGCATTCAGGACCTCGTCTCTTTTCTTACCTATGTCATTAGTTCCAATATGTACTATGATCACTGGTTGTCCACAGTCTCTCCCCGAGAATGTTCTGTAGCCCCTGAGACATCCTTGACCCTTGCACCAGGGAGGCAACATACCATCCTGGAGTCTCGTTTGTGGCCATAGAAATGTCTATTGATTCCCCTTACAATTGAATCTCCTATTACTATTGCATTCCTAAACTTATTCCTCCTCTGCTGGCATGGATGGCACAATGGTTGAATGGTTAGTACTGCTGCCTCATTGCACTAGGGACCCAGGTTTGAGTCCACTCTCAGGTGACTATCTGTATGGAGTTTACACATTCTCCCTGTGTTTGTGTGGCTTCCCTACGGGTTCGCTGGTTTCCTCCCACAGTTCAAAGATGTGCCAGTTAGATGGATTGGCCGTGGGGAATGCAGGGTTACAGGGATGGGGTAAGAGTGTGGGTTTGGGTAAGATGCTGTTTGTAGGGTCACTCTCAATTGGATGGGCCAAATGGCCTGCTTCCACACTGTAGCAATTCTATGCATGGCAGTGCCAATTGTTGTGCAATGAATCTGGCTGTTGCTACATTCCTCTGAGAGGCTTCTACCACCACAGTATTCAAAGTGTTTAAGTCCAAAGTTTTGGCAAAGATCTGTAGCTCAGGTTGTGAATGAGGTTGTTGACTTGCTCACTGAGCTGGCCTAATTTTCTTCAGGCGTTTCATCACCACGCTAGGTGACATCATCAGTGGAGCCTCCGATGAAGCAGTGTTATTCTACTCAGCTTAGAATTTATACTGTCTGGTCCGTTATGGTGAGTTCTGTCATTTCCAGTAGTGTCATCTCATGGAGGAAACTCAACAAGCCATCCGACAAACTATAATCCCCACACTACACAGAAGGAACAAAGGGGACAACCTGAACACATCAGTGAGAAAAGCACTAGATAAAGTCAAGAAAGGCAAGAACATTATAATCCCACCAGCAGACAAAGAGCACATGACTGTCATTATGAACAAACCAGACAACATTAAGAAAGCACAGGCATTGCTTGCAGATACAGCCACTTACCAACAGGTGGCAAGAGACCCAACACCACAGCTAGGTAACAAAATGTGAGGCTGGATGAACACAACAGGCCAAGCAGCATCTCAGGAGCACAAAAGCTGACATTTCGGGCCTAGACCCTTCATCAGAGAGAGTCTAGGCCCAAAACGTGAGCTTTTGTGCTCCTGAGGTGCTGCTTGGTCTGCTGTGTTCATCCAGCCCCACACTTTGTTATCTTGGATTCTCCAGCATCTGCAGTTCCCATTATCTCTGATCACAGCTAGGTAATAGGATCACCCAGACACTGAAGAGACTAAAGAATGTAGGCCAGACAACCAAGACAGACGACATGAGAAAGAAACCAGAAGGCATAAACAGCCACCGTTTCTTATGGACTTCCTAAAGTACGCAAACCAGGCATCTCCGTCAGATCCATTGTTTCCCTACCAGGCACACCTTCACACAAACTGGCCAAGGACCTATAACAGAGATTGAAACACCTGGTCAACAGATCACCCCATTCTATCCACTCAACCAAGATTTCCTCAGTACCCTCAATAACATAAAAATCAGTGACAACGAGATTCTGGTATCCTTTGATGTCACAGCTTTATTCACATCCATTGATGTCCCACTAGCAAAGAAAAAGTGGCCACACTATGAGAGAAAGCAGCAACACAGACCAGCAGCTCCATAGCAAAGAACAACATACTTAAATTACATGACCTGTGCCTCACCACAAACTGCATCTTTAATGGCCAAGTATGCAAACAGATCAATGGCACACCAATGGGGTCACCCATCTCAGGACTCTTCGCAGAAACAGTCACACAAAGACTGGAACACACCACCCTCCCCACATTAAACCTAAGCTGTGGATCCAGTACGTAGTCGACACATTTAGCATTATTAAACGCAACAAATCAGAAGAGAACCATCACCTTATCAGCAGTGTATTCACAGGGATTAAACTCACAAGAGAGAGGAAGGAAACAACAATCGACTTCGGTTTCTGGATGTTAAAGTTGAGTGTATGACCAACGGGGAGTTCCAAACCTCAGTGTGCAGAAAAGCAACCCGTAATGGTCAAATCCTCAACTTCCACAGCAACGACCCCAAAGCCCACAAATAAAGCTGCTTTAGGACATTATTTAAATGGGCAAGGATACAGTGCAACACTCTGGAATTACGCCAGGAAGAGTAACAGCATCCATACAAAATCCTCACTATAAACGGATATCCCCATAACTTCATCTGCAGATGCCTACTAAACAACCAACAACAGGAGGACACAGTGGTTGCCCTAACACACTGACCACACAGTGATACATCAAGAACACATCAGAACTGACAACAAGACTCCTAAGACCACTAGGAATCGTAGAGGCCCACAAGCCCACAGCTACTCTACAATAAATACTCACAAGGATTAAATACCCCATTCCCACAACATGCAGGACCAACGTGGTTTACAAGATACCATGCAACAACTGTCACAAACATTACATTGGACAGACAGAAAGGAAACTAGCCATCAGAATACACAAACATCAGCTAGCAGCAAAGCGGCACGACAAGCTCTCCTTAATATCAGTGCATTCAGACAATGAAGGCCATCAGTTTAACTAGGACAAGGTAACCATAGTAGCCCAAGCCAAACATAGACACGCACAGGAATTCCTAGAGGCATCGTTCTCCACCGTAATGCAGTCAACAAGCACATAGATTTGGACCCCATATACAAACCCATGCAGGTAAAAACCAGAAATAATACAACTCACCATAATGGACCAGGTAGAAGGGTCTAGGCCCGAAACATCAGCTTTCCTGCTCCTCTGATGCTGCTTGGCCTGCTGTGTTCATCCACCTCTACACCTTGTTATCTCAGTATAAACTCCAAGCAGAGTAGAATAACATTGCTTCATCGGAGGATCCACTGATGCTGTTAACTAGCATGCTGACAAAATGTCTGAATGAGAACAAGCCAGCTCAGTGAGAAAGTCAACAACTTTGCGTTTCTATTTTATTTTGTGGTGAAATGGCCACATGGGCCTACTGCACTGCCTGCCTGGTGCTCTTTCTCTGCCTGCTGGTCATCCATTCCTTCCTTGTCTGCAGAGTGGCCACCTCTGAAGAAGGGTCCTGACCAGAAACATCAACTTTCCTGCTGTCTGATGCTGCCTGGCCTGCTGTATTCCTTCAGGTCCACACTGTGTTGCCTCACCTTTCTAAACTTGCAGCCCATGATGCTCTCAGCTTCCCAGATGTTCCACACTGTACCCAGTTGCTTCTCCAGCTCCGAAACCTGATCATCCAGGAGCTGCAACTGGAGACACCTCCTGCACACATGCTAGCCCTGAGCGCTGGAACTGTGCACGCCTTTCCATGTGGAGCAGGAGGACACCTTTATTACATGGAGGTATGATGGGGTGAGGGTGCTCTGGTCTGTAGACACTCACCCTCAGTCCCTCTCCATATTCGGGACGATTGTGCTCCCAGACAGGAGAGTCCGAACTTTTCCTTTGTGGTAGTCAAACAGCCGTCATCTGAAGAGGATCTGTCTACAATTCACATCACCAGCTCCACCAGCAATGTCCCATAATATCCCACAGCCACTGCTGACAGCTGGCTCACTTTACTAACACACACGCACAATCACATCGGGGGAACTCTCAGAATACTACAGACAGAAGTTTCTTTAAAAATCCCTGCGCGTTAGTGTGGCTCCCAATTCCGATGGCCAAAAATGACACAGGATGGAGCTTAATTCCAGCATACAAACCAATCAATGGTTACAGAGATACAGTGATCATCTGGGTCTATGGAACAATCAGTTTCCATTCCTGGAAGACCCTCCACCATCAGCTGAGTTGGACATTGCTCTCTAATTCCCAGCTTTCTATCCTTTGGCCGTCCATTCACCACAATGCATCTGTAGCTATTAATCCGGTTTAACCTCTCCAACAAATCCATCTTCTACATTACTATTTCCAAATTTACCTAATTTACTTCCTTCCATGTCTATCTCACTGCCTGTCAGATTTGATTGTATTTGGCATGCTTGCTTTCATTGGTCAGTGTGTTAGATGTCCTGTTGCAGCTGTACAGAACCTTGGTGAGGCACTTTTGGAGGACTGTGTACAGTTCTGGTCACCCCCACCCCCCATCAACAGGATATTATTAAATTTGATAGAGTACAGAAAAGATTTACAAGGATGTTACCTCAAATTAGATGGTTTTAATTATTGGGAAGGCCAGACAGACTGGGACTTTTATCCCCGGACTGTAGGATTTTGAGGGATGACCTTACAGAGGTTCATAACATCATGAGGGGCGTAGGTAAGATGAGAGGGGAAAGATTTAATAGGGACCTGAGGGGCAACTTTTTCATGCAGAGGATGGCACGTGTGTGGAATGAGCTGCCTGAGGAAGTGGTGGATGCAGGCACAATTACAACATTTAAAAGACATTTGGATCGGAACATGAATAGGAAAGATTTAGGGAAATACAGGCCAAGCGCAGGCAGGTGGCACTAGTTTAGTTTGGGAAACTAGGTCATTTTGGGCTGTTGGAACTGAAAGTCTGTTTGCGTGCTGAATGACTCAATGACTCTATTAGCACACCACAGCCTTGATCTATCCTTGAATCAAATAATGTTTAGTACTCTAGAGCACTTCATCCATTGACCTCTGCACTATGTACCTTTTACAAACTAATAACCACAATATAAAGACCTTACAAACTATAACCTATAAAAAGAGTATAAATGCTCACTTGACCTTACTCATCCAAACATCTGCTTCCTTCCTTTGAATCCTGACCTCACCTAGAAGTTTTGCCCCTTGATTTGGTGAAGTTTTCACTCCACATGAGGTAAACTCCCTCTCTGGCCTCCTGTGTCATCCTTTGATGATGGGGTCCCTGTTGGTGGAATCTTGCTGTGTGTAAAACAGCTGCTGTGTTTCCCACATCAAAAATGTAACAACACTTCAAAAAGTATGTCACTGACTGTAAGCACTTTGGAACGCAAAGTCATACAGCGCGGAAACAGACCCTTTGGTCCAACTCATCCATGTTGACCACGTTTTCTAAACTGAACTCGTGCCACTTGTCTGGTCCCACCTGGCAACCAGGAAAGGGACCACATAGTTGAAAGTATTTCCTTTCTACATTACACATCCTTGACCATTTGGTTCCTTTGATGACATACGACCATTGTCCCAGAAGTTTAAAAAAAGTCATCATATTGTAGACACAATTCAACCTCCCTCTATGCCTTCTACTTCTTAATGAAATCAACTTCAGGCAGCAACACATCTTTCTAGGCAAACTAAGAAAGGGGATAGGTCAGAAAACACTAGTTCCTGAGTGCAATGTCATTTTAATTGTCTTTGTGGTTTATGTGATGCACTGTTGATTTTCATTGATTTCTGAAGAGACATCACACATATTTAATAAATAGAGAAATACATTACAGTCCTACATGCAATGAGCAACTCTTTCACAAACACATCACTGTTAGAAGGTCAAGTGGAATCACTAATGGTACTTCAGAATTTTCTTTCAGTAACTAAAAGCTCTTTGCTGAATATATGCTCTCAGAGTTGGGACATTGTTTTTTTATGTTGGGTTTCTGAGGAAATGGGTTCAAGAAAAAATTGTATGAGTGTCAGAAAACGAAATTGTATGAGTGTCAGAAAACGAAATTGTATGAGTGTCAGAAAACGTTAAGACATTCAAATGTCAAGTGCCCTTATCTCAAACCTGCTATTGCAACAGCATTGTTGAAATCCAAAATTTGTTGGTATCCGATATTTCACAGTAAACTGGATATTATTAGCAGTGATGATGGTGGCAAGAACACTTGAAGACTCACTGAAACAGAAGGCAAAGGTGTTAAGTTTTCAGCTGCTCCAACAATAATCTAGCCCAATGTCTTAATTGCATAGAAACAGCTCAAGTTGGGGATTTCCAAAGAAATTGGATTTATGGGCTAATTTGTAGTCTTGTTAACATGACTGTGGAGGAGGAGGGGGCGGGGTAGTGGAGGGTTGTGGTATAATGGTAGTGTCCCTACCATAAGGCCAGAAGGTCCAAGTTTAGATCGCACACCTGCCACAGATAGCTGCCCTCCAGCATTTCACCCAACAAGTTATTCCCCCTCAGTGAGCCTGCATGGGAAGTAGTGGCACCTTATACAATCATCACATTACAACGTGATCTGGTCCTTACCTGAGCAACAAATTACCAATTGGCTGCAATGGGATGCTGAGAAAGGTGAAATTAGGGTTTAGCAATCTAGCTCCATCCCCAAATGGATAACTTAATTCGTGACACAATTAGATGAAGAATTGATTACCCAGGAGTTACGAGAGTAGAACCAACTTTAAAATGAGGGTTCGGCATGTAAACATCCTGTGTAACATGGCCTCAAGATATCCCTCAAATTGTGTTGTGTTAATGCATGAAGTTGAGAGCTTGGATGAGGCAGTGTATCAATATGTTGAGTGGGAGGTGTCATGGTGTGGAGAGGTTGCAAAGGTCTGGGGGTCCTTGGTGGCTAGTCATGGCTGATAAGGGGGTGTAACTTATTAGGTGACTAAACAAGAGTATTAGACTGAGCCTCGAGATTGGTGATGGGAAGGAAGCTCAGTTGTGGTTGAGGGAGCCTGCTCAGTTAGGCTTCCACTCCCAGGATCACTGCTGCGGTGTCTGTGCATACTGCTGTGACAACAAGATGGGATCCTGGCTGTCCAATACAACATGGTATTGATCACATTGGGTGAGTGTTGGCAGGGTGCATCTTGCTTGAAGACCACATTTTTTAATTTTGGACGAGGGACCAAAAATAAGAAAAATGGACAGATTTTTAAAAAAGGAAAAAGCACAAGGAGTTGTACAGTCATATAGGCTTATAGCACAGAAAAAGACTATTTGTCCCATCAAGTCTGCACAGGTCAAAAAACAACCACCTAACTATTGTCATCCCATTTTCCAGCATAATTTTGTATGCCTTGGAATCATAAGTGCACATCTAACTTCATAGATTCATTCAGCACAGAAAAGATCTAATCCATGTTGAACATAATCCCAGACCAAACATATCCCACCTGCCTGTATTTGGTCCATATCTCTCCAAACCTTTCCTATTCATGTACTTATCCAAATGTCTTTTAAATGTTGTAATTGTGCCCACGACCATCACTTCCTCTGGAAGTTTATTCCACACGCATTGTGAGAGTTTTTGCTTTTACCACCCTAACAGGCAATGTTTTCCAGATTCTCGTCACCCTCTGGATGAAATGTTATTTCCTCACATCCATTCTTTCCTCACATCCATTCTAAACCTCCTGCCCCCTCCTTAAATAGTTGCACTGTGGTCATTGTTGTTTGCAGTTTTGGCAAATTAAACGAAGCTTTCCAATGCATAAGGAACAATATCTCTTTATGGGGATCTTCAATGCGGACATTTTGCACCATTTGTTATACCCTCTGAAAGATCAGGGTGCACTTTAATGCAGACTCTGAGTGGAGTGAAACTGAGAGAAATGAAGAGGCTTCCAGAAGTCAATCTTTTTCTTCCCCATTTGTCTGTAAAGTTGCTCTGTACTACCTTCTATCAAAATTGCAAAGAGCCAACATTTAGAAACTCTGAAAGAATTCTAAAATGGAAAGGAAAAAAAAAGACTGTAGGTCAAACAGAGCAACCTGCAATCAACAAGTTGGTCAATACTGTCAGTCAGAAGCACCAAAAGTTGTAGGAAGACCTGTACTCACATGGATTGGGTGGCAATCCAATGCTGGTGGTGTTTAAAGTGACCACAGCATTGATCTTCCTCCCACTGACTCTTTCTGGGGCTTCACTGGAGCCACATGTAGAATATCACAACGTGATACAGACAAGTATATCACAGACATGAAAATGCCTTGCTCACAAGAACGTGTGATGGTACAATGCTGTTGATGTCACTATAGTGCATACAATGGACCAGAAGGTATAGGGGCAGAATTATCCCATTCAGCCCTTGAGTCTGCTCTGCCATTTGATCATAGCTGTTGTTTCTCCACCCGATTCTCCTGCCTTCTCCCTATAAACCCTTGATCCCAGTACCAATCAAGAATGTATCTATCTCTGTCTTAAATACACTCAATGACTTGGCCTCCACAGCCCTCTGCAGCAATACATGCCACAAATTCACCACCATCTGGCTAAAGAAATTCCTCCATCTAAAGGGTCACTCTGAGGCTGTGCACTCAGGTCCCACTCTCTCCTGGTAGAAATATCTTAGCCATGTCCAATCTATCCAGGCCTTTCGGTATTCTGTAAGTTTCGAACAGGTCCCCCCCTCATCCTTCTAAACTCCATTGAGTACAAACAGAGAGTATTCAACCGCTCCTCATATGACAAGCTCTTCATCCCTGGGATCATTGCAAATCTCCTCTGGACTCCCTCCAACACCAACATATCCTTTGTTTGATACAGAGCCCAAAACTGTTCACAACGTTTCAAATGTGGTCTGCCCAGTACATCCCTGCTCTTGCATTTTAACCCTCTCAAAGTTAACACCAACATTGCATTTGCTTTCCTAACTGCCAACTCAACCTGCATATTAACCTTGACAGAATCCCGAACGATGACTCCTAAGTCTCCTTGTGCTTTTGATTTCCAAAGCCTTCACCCAGTATGAAAATAGCCTTTGCCTACACTTTCCCATATTGTATTCCATTTGCAACTTCTTTGTCCACTCTACTAACCTGTCCGAGTCCTTCTGCAGCCTCCCTGCTTCCTGCCTGTTCTTTCACCTATCTCTGTATCATCTGCAAATGTAACCACATTGCACTCAGTTCCTTCCTCCACATCGTTAATGTACAGCATGAATAGTTGTTGTCCCAACGCTGACCCCTGTGGAACACCACTAGTCACCGGCTGCCATTCTGAAAAAGAACCCTTTATCTCCACTCTCTGCCTTCTGCCAGTCAACCAATCCTCTATCCATGCCAGTACCTTGCCCCTAACGCCATGGGCTCTTATCTTATTTAGCAGTCACCTGTGGGGCCCCTTGTCAAAGGCCTTCTGGAAATCCAAATAGATCATATCCCCAGGCTCTCCTTTGTCTAATTTGCTCATTGCCTCCACAAAGAATTCTAACAGATTTGTCAGATATGACCTCCCCTTCACAAAGTTGTGCTGACCAAGCCCTATTTTACCATGCACTTGCAAGTGCTCAGCAATCTCATCCCTAATAATGGACTCAAAAACCTTAACCAACAACCGAGGTCAGGCTAACTGGCCTATAATTTCCTGTCTTCTGTCTCCCTCCCTTCTTAATCACAAGAGTTACATTAGCTATTTCCCAGTCCCCTAGAGCTCTCCCTGACTACGGTAATTCCTGAAAGATTGCCACCAATGCCTCTACAATCTCCTCAGCTATCTCCTTCAGAACTCTGCGACTTAGTCCATCTGGTCCGGGTGATTTACCCACCTTAAGATTTTCTAGTTTCCCCAGCATCTTCTCCTTAGTGATGGCCACTACTCTCACCTCTGCCCTCTGACTCTCTTGAAGTTCTGCTGTGCTGCTGCTTTCTTCCACCATGAAAACTGATGCAAAGTACCTGTTCAGTTCCTCTGCTATTTCATTGTTCCCCATTGTTACTTCTCCAGCTTCATTTTCCAGCTGTCCAAAGTTCACTCTTGCTTTCCTGTTACCCTTGAGATATCGAAAATAAATCTCTTGTAATTGTCTTTTATATGACTTGCTAACTTACTATTTTATATTCTCCTCCCTTATTGCTGTTCTGGTTGTCCTCTGCTGATTGTTAAAGACTTCCTAATCTTCTGGCTTCCACTAATTTTCACTGTATTAGATGCTTTTTCTTTTGCATTAATGCTGTTCCTGACTTCCACTGTCAGCCACGTCTGCCCCTCTTCCCCTTAGTATGATTCTTCTTTCTTGGGATGAATTTCTGCTGTGCATCCCCAATTCCCCCTAGAAACTCCTGCCATTGCTGCTCCACCGTCCTCCCTGCAAGGCTCCCCTTCCAATGAACTCTGGCCAGCTGCTCCCTTGTGTCTCTGTAGTGGCGCTAACCCAGCTGTAAGACTGTTACACCTGATTCTAGCCTCTCGCTCTCAGACTGCAGGGTGAATTTTATCCTGTTATAGTCACTGCCCTTTGGGGCTTTCTTCACCCTAATCAAGTCTGCCTCATTACACATCACCAAAACCAGAACTGCCTGTTTCCTTGTGGGCTCTATCACAAGCTCCTTAAACCAACCTTGGGACTTACTACCAACCTGATTTTCCCAGTAGACTTGTATATTTGAAACTTCCCCCATGTTTGTTATAATATCGTCTTTCTTACATGCCTTTTTGATCTCCTGATTTATTTTCTGCCCCACATCCTGACCACTGCTAGGAGGCCTGTACACAACTCCCATCAGGGTCTTTGCAGTTCCTCAACTCCGCAGATTCTATGCCTTCTGACTCTATCTCACTTCTTGCTATGGATTTAATTTTGTTTCTTACTAACAAGACAACCCCACCCCTTCTGCCAATCTGCCCATGCTTTCACTAGAACGTGTAACCTTGTATATTCCCAGCCCTGATCCCCTTGCAGCCATGTCTCTGTCACAACATTGTACCCACCAATTTCAATCTGCACTACAAGCTCATTTCCCTTGTTCCATACACTGTGTGTATTTAAGAACAACATCCCCAGTCTTGCATTGATTGTCCCCTCTGTATAATTGTTCCCTACCTGCTGTGCCTGAAGTTAGATTCCGACCCTTTCTATACTCTTGTGACCTGACATCTGACCTGAAAACAGAAGCTTGTGTTTTCAAATAAACTTGTTGGACTGTAACCTGCTGTTGTGTGATTTCTGACCTTGTTCTGGAAACTTTAACAACCTCACTGAGCCCTTCCCACCTTTAACTGGTTTAAATTCCTCGTGACCTTGATTCACCTCGATCTTCTACCTTATTCTGAATGCTTTGTGTAATAAGATACAAAGCCTTTAAGTTTGATCTATTATCGAATTTCCCGATAACTTCTATGGTTCCTTGGTGCAACATGATATTCACACATTCTGTCCTCTCCTTTTATTTTCTGCCAACAATCAACTAAATCACTAACCTGCAATCCTAGCTTCACTTTTACCTTTGATTTTGTAACTTGGCATGCAACTGAAGCTACCCTCCACTATTTAGTTTAAAGCTCTGTCCACACCTCATTCCGGTGGAGCCTATTCCGTTTGATCAGCTCCTGCCTTCCCCAGTGCTGTTGTCAGTGTCCCATTACTTCCCACCCGTCTTTCCCACACCAATCTCTGAGACAAGTGTGTGCCTCTTTAATTTTGTGGACTCTGTGCTAATTTGCTCAAAGCTCAGTTAGTAATCTGAAAATTATTACATCTTTGCTTCTGCTTTTCAATTTGGTCCCCAGCTGCTCACTTCCCTCAGCAAATCCTCTGTCCACTTTTTACCGATATCATATGTCGCTACTTCGAATACAACAATTGAACCTTTCCCCTCCCACCCCGAGTTCCTCTTGTAGCCCAGATGAGATATCCTGGACCTGGGCACCAGGAAGAATCTCAGTAAGAGAAAACAAACAATAGCAGATGTTGGAGATCTGAAACAAAAACAGAAATTGCTGGAGAAACTCAGCAGATCTGGCAGCATCTATGGGAAGAAAGTAGAGTTAACATTTCAAGTCTGGTGACTCTTCATCAGATGAGAGATTGTCCAGGATTATTGTGGTCTGTTGCTCCCTGCACAAACCTCACTCAGTAAAACAGGAAGGAAATTTCAGAGGGGGTGTTGGAGAGCCCAGATGACCTCTCTGATGTAGCGAGAGGAAAAGCCAATGCTGCTGAAGAGGGTGTGGATGGTGCAGGCACCAGAGCAATGTCAGTGTCAGCAGGAGTGGAAGCAGTAGCTACAGAACACTGCACATTCCCATGACCCGAGGCACCTGGAAGAAAGAAAGTTGTGTGCCCTTGGCATGGGCATGTCATATGCATATCACGTGGATACCATATGCACTTGTAACTGGGCAGTGATGTGCCTGTGTTTTACTGAAACATTCTTCAAATGAGGGCAGTGCCTTGTCAAGAATATGTGGGTGCCAGCAAGATGTGCAATATCTCAGCCACAATGGTGTCTCAGACACCAATTTCAGAGCGATGATAGCTGGGTGAACACAACCTGCTGGGTTGCCAAATACAATCTAAGCCCCCAACTTTATAAATGTTGCCCAAGGTTCAAGACTGTACATATCAGAATACTCAAAAATACCATTTCTGAGGATGTGATGCCAAAGCTGTGACGACCCTAGGCCCACATTATTTGAAACTGACTAGAAATGAGATGAAACACTCTAACATGTATGTGACCATTATTGCAATTTGCAGCATTATGAAAATTTCTATAGTCAAGTTCAAAAGACTTGTGATCCTCTGAGATACAAATATTTCCTCCAATTCTGTTTTTTAACTGGGCGACACCTAATTTTTAAACAGTGCAATCTAATTCTAGATTCTCCCAGAAGAGGAAACATATTCTCTGCATCCAACCAGTCCAGACTCTTGAGGATCTAACCCATCTAAACTCTAACAAATACCTCTTCTGTCCAATTATTCCCCATAAGTCAACGTGCCCATTCCAGGTATCGGACCAGTAAACCTCTGATCTGTCTCCATATATTTCCATGCTTTCCTAATGAGCTGACCAATACATTGTACTCCTGATGTGGCCTCACCTGCACTTACAATAACTGAAGCATAAGCTCCTTGCTTTTGTATTTAGTTCCCCTTGCAATAAATTATAGATTTTCTAATGACTTGCTTAACCTATATCCCTGAATTGGTTATCCATGCACAAGGATACCTAGATGTCTTTACATGTCAGAGCTCGATTCCTCCTTGTGGAATAGACAATTTTAACACTTTCTGGGGCAAGCCTGAGCAAGTGTCTATGTTAGAACATAGAACATAGAACACTACAGCGCAGTACAGGCCCTTCGGCCCTCGATGTTGCGCCAACCTGTGAAACCAATCTGAAGCCCATCTAACCTACACTATTCCATTATCATCCATATGTTTATCCAATGATCATTTAAATGCCCTTAAAGTTGGCAAGTCTACTACTGTTGCAGGCAGGGCATTCCACACCCTTACTACTCTCTGAGTAAAGAACCTACCTCTGACATTCGTCTGTATCTATCACCCCTCAATTTAAAGCTATGTCCCCTCGTGCTGGCCATCACCATCTGAGGAAAAATGGTCTCACTGTCCACCCTATCTAATCTTCATCTTGTATGTCTCTGTTAAGTCACTTCTTAACCTTCTTCTCTCTAACAAAACAGCCTCAAGTCCCTCAGCCTTTCCTCATAAGACCTTCCCTCCATACCAGGCAACATCCTGGTAAATCTCCTCTGCACCCTTTCCAATGCTTCCACATCCTTCCTATAATGCAGCGATCAGAAGTGTACGCAATACTCCAAGTGCGGCCGCACCAGAGTTTTGTACAGCTGCAACATGATCTCATGGCTCCGAAACTCGATCCTTCTACCAATAAAACCTAACACACCGCATACCTTCCTAACAACCCCTTCAACCTGGGCAGCAACTTTCAAGGTCTATGCATGTGGCACCTGACACATTGTCAGGTAGTTGCCAATGTCGTAGCTGTACTGGAACAGCTGGACTAGAGGCACCTCAGGTTCTGGACTACTAATCTTTAGTGCCATTGTCAAGAAGTAGCCAAGCCCATAGCTTTTGCAATATCAGGTGCTTTCAGCCATTTCTTGACATCATGTGGTGTGAATACAATTGGGTGAAGACTGGCATCTGTGATTCTGGGGACCGCTGGAGGAGGTCAAATGGATCATCCACTTGGCATTTGGAGCTGAAGATTGTTGTGAATGCTTCAGCCTTATCTTTTGCATTAAGGAAAACTACTGAAGAACTGCAGATTTAGATGCTATGCTCTGAGGAAGAATCACTCAACCTGAAATGTTAACTCTGTTTTCTCTCCACAGGTGCCGCCAGAACTGCTGAATTTTTCCAACAATTTCAATTTTTGTATCTTTTGCATTGATGGGCTATCCCATCATTGAAGTTCGGGATATCTACGTGGCCTCAGTGAATTGTTTAATTGTCTACCACCATTCAGGACTGTTACAGGACTGCAGAGCTTATTCCAGATTGTGAGTTATTTCGCTTTCTCTATCACTTGTTGCTTATGCTGTTAGCGCAACGGTACTTCTACTTTGTTGCTTTACCAGGTTAACACCTCATTTTTAGGTTTGCTTGTTGTAGCTCCTGCACTTTTCAGATATTTTACCAATTAACCTGCTCAGTGATGTTATTTCGCAACTCTGGAGCAGGTGGGACTTGAACCCAGACCTTGTGGCTCAAAGATAGAGACATTACCAATCTGTCACAACAGCCCCCATCCTCCTGCACTTTTCATTGAACCAGTTAATCATTGATGTTTAATCATCCTTTAGCTTTTATGCTTGGAATACTTCAAAGCTTTGATCTGATCTATCTGTTGAGGAATCACTTAGCTCTGGTTATGTTTCCATTGTTTAATAGGTATTTACAGTGATCCACTCAAATTTAGATGTCAAAATACTACTAACTGAGCAAAACTTATACTAACCAGACTGAAATAACTCCACAGAGACGAGTATCCTGTCATCAAGTCACCCTTTATTTACATGTGGAGAGTCCTTGACACTGGTCCAGCTCCCACAGAGCCAGCTCTGAGAGTGTACAGAACCTTAGACCCTCCTGTTTTTATCTGTCAGCCAGGGCTCCCTGATCAGACCAGATTAACAGCCCTCACCAGGGAACTCGTATTCTGTGAGGTCCACTTGGATGACCTTGTTACAATAACTACATTGACCCTGCCATTTTATTCTATTTCAGACCAGAACTTTTTCAGACCAAACAAGTTCTTTGTGCTCTGTTTATCTCAGTCAGTAGATACATTGGATTCTATTATCTATTCCTGTTGTTCATGATGTTAGGACATCTTTTCACCTTGATGAGTGCATTTTGCGGATTTATCATCACCCCCGTGAAGGGCCTTAAAAGGCTTCCATACTGAAAAGTATATATTTCTCTGCTATCTCCTGAGGTCTATTGCTGAATGTCTTTTCTGCATCATTTGTGCAAAGCATTGTGCCTTATATATTTGGATTTATGAGCCATTACCTGCTTGTTAAGCTTAATAGATGACTCAGCAGCATCATTGCAGTTCTAATCTAATACTGTATCAGTCCGCGTGCCTCAGGAGTTAGCCAGCTGAAGTAGGCAGGCCCATGGGAATTTCTTACACTTAATAAAAAACAAAGTGTGCAGTTATCAAACATGTCTGGTCATTCATGTTCAGTAATGAAAGCCGTGCCGGTGGGTCTGAAGTAATTATGGATCTGAATGTGATCAGCAGGGTGGTGAACGCATTTTCAGGAAAAATCAATGTTAATGTGCTACATCTCAAGCTATCATTCACAGGCTGATCGCAGACAGGATGAAGCAAAGAAAACAAGATCATTTAGCAATCGATCTCTGACAGTCTGCACTTCCAAGCCATCATGGGCCACTTTGCATTCCTGTCAGACTTCACTCAGAGCCTGGAGTTCATTTTTCTGTGAGAGTCACTGGTTCGCCAGTGGTGGTCACTTGCACTGATGACTCTCTTCTGTTAAACAACATGTTCCTTGGTTGAGGATTGATGTGCCAATCCAGTCCCAGAGTCACGTAGCACTGATTGCCCAGAGGTTTGCATTTCAGGCTTCAGACACATCAGATCAAATACTCAGCAGCCTATTTGAAAATGGATGAGATGCCAGCTATGAGACTAGCCGTTTTTGAATTTGCTATCAGTTACATAGAAGCTCTCCAATATGGCTGCTATTCTGTAACCTGGGATCAATGTTGACCCTTGTAAATTGAGGCCATCAACAGGTTGGTCAATGTTTAATAAAAATTGCAGACGCTGGAAATCTGATAAAAAAATTGAAATGGCTAGAGAACCTCAGCAGGTTTGGCAGCGTCTGTGGAAAGAAAGCAGAATTAACATTTTATGTCCAGTAGGTTGGTCAAAGTTGTTTATTTTCAGCTTGTGCTGCAACTCTGAGCCAAGTTCCCAAAAAATTTCTACGTTTTGAAATAATGAAACCTCTTTGCCCAGAGACTCCTTAAAAGTGCTCCCATTCTACTGCCATTACTCTGCTGGATCGTGACGTGGTCTCTGTCAGTAAGACCATAAGACCTCATTAGAGAGGAGCTGAAGTGAGCCATTCAGCCCATCAGGTCTGATCTGTCATTCAATGGGATCATGGCTAATCTGATAATCATCAACTTCACTTTCTTGCCTTTCCCCATAATCCTTGATTCTCTTATTGATTACAAACCTGTCTGTCTCAGTCTTGAATAGACTTAATGACCCAGCCTTGACAAACAATTCCTTAAATTCCACTGAAATATCATTTTTGTCTCTGCCTTTAATGTGTGACCCTTTATTCTCGGGTTATGCCCTCTGGTCTAGTCTTTGATCTAGGATTATGCCTGCTGGTGTTATAAAAGGTAACAACCCTTTCCATATTGACCCTGTCAAGTCTTCAAAGGACCTGTATATTTCAATGTTATTCTTTTATATTCCAACATGTACAGCCCATTCTGCTCAACCTCCCCTCATAAAACAGTCCCTCCATACCTGGAGTATCAGCCTAGTGAGCCTTCTCCTGACTGCCTCCAATACCAGTTTATCTTTCTTCAGACCAAGGGCCCAAAACTGTTCACAGTGTTCCAGCTATGCTGTGACTAATGCCTTGTATAGTTTTAGCAAACCCTCCCTACTTTTATATTCCATTCTCTTTGAAATAAAAACCAGCATCCAATTTGCCTTCCCTCAGGCATGTCCGTAAGGTCCCTCACCAATTTTGACAGAAGCACCACTGAAACCATACTGCCTGGGTGTAAAGGGCCTGGTATGGCAGCTGCTCTGCCCAGGACCGTAAGAAACTACTGTGCACAGCCCAGACCATCACAGAAGCCGACCTTCCATCCATGGACTCCATTTGCATGGCTCGCTGCCGCAGAAAGGCAGCCAACATCGTCAAAGACCCATTGCACCCCGATAACAACCTCCTACAACTTATTCCAGCAGGCAGAAGACACAGAAATCTGAACACAAACATGAGCAGGTTCAGGGACAGCTTCTTTCCGGCTATTATCAGATTGTTGAATGGACTCTAGCCTCAAATAATGCTGATCTTGCTGGCTTTGATCTTGCCACGTGCATGCTCTTTGCAACCTAACTTGTATGCCTCTGTCTAAGTCTTTTTGATCTGTACATCCTTTGCTTACATCTTTACTTGTAAGTAAAGCTTTTCACTGTATTTTAGTAAGCGTGACAATCAATCAATCAATCAGTCAACCAATCAATATTACCTGCTGAACTTGGCCGTGAGCTTTTTGTGATTCAGACAGTCTAACGCATCAGCTGACAGGGATTTCCCTGCCTTTAACCTTTAGATTCTTTCCTTTGCCCAATCTTTTTCCACTCCCTCCCTTGCTGACTTGAATGTTTTCTCAAATTGATGTATTCTTTGTATACTTACTTACGATCAATTTTAAAAACTTTAACTCTTTCTCCATTCTGCTTGTTTCCACAGTTCATTGATGAAAGCAAGGTTTGATTGGTGAAGAGATGATTTGTCAATCAGTTGCAACATTGATAAAAGTTGACAGAATGATAAACAAGCACGATGATGCTTGTTAGCTTAAATAGTCAATTTTCCTGCCCCTCTCCCTTCACTTTTTCCTCAGGGACTCTAGAGCTATTGACAAATGCAGGTGGTGTTTACTTTGGATAAATGTGAGCTATTGCATTTTGGTAAAATAAACATGGGCAGAGCAAATACAATTAAAAGTAGGGCTCTGGGCAGTATTGTAGAACAGAGAGACCAAGGGGTCGAGGTACATAGCACTTTGAAAGTTGTATCACAGGCAGACAGGGTGGTTAAACAGGCGTTTAGCACACTGCCTTCATTGCTCAGAACTTTGAGTATAGGAGTTGGGACGTCAGGAGTTGGGGTGTTCTGAGGAATCGTCACTCGACCAAAACGTTAACCCTGATTTCTCTCCACAGATGCTGCCAGACCTGCTGAGCTTTTCCTGCAATTTCTGTTTTTGTTTCTGTTTTGCAGCAAGTGCAGTTCTTTTGGTTTTTATTTAATTGGAACATTATGCTGAGATTGTACATGATGTTGGTGAGGCCGCTTCTGGATGAATGTGTGCAGTTCTGGTCACCCTGTTATAGGAAGGACTTTATTAGACTGGAGAGGGCTCAGAAGAGATTTATCAAATGTTAGCAGCAATGGATGGTTTGAGTTATAAGAGATTCTGGATAATCTGGGGCTTCTCTCACTGGAATGAAGGATTAGATTAGATTAGATTCCCTACAGTGTGGGAACAGGCCCTTTGGCCCAACAAGTCCACACTGGCCCTTGGAGCATCCCATCCAGACCCATTCCCCTATAACTCACACACTGCTGAACACTACAGGGAATTTAGCATGGCCAATTCACCCAGCCTGCACATCTTTGGACTGTGGCAGGAAACCAGAGCACCCGGAGGAAACCGGGGAGAATGTGCAAACTCCGCACAGACAGTTACCCGAGGCTGGAATCGAACCTGCGTCCCTGGCGCTCCGAGGCTGCAGTGCTAACCACTGAGCCACTGTGCCGCCCCAAAGGATGTTAAGGGATGGCGTTATAGAGGCTTATAAAATCATGAAGCACATTATTAACATGGATGGCAGTTGTCTTTTCCCGAGGCTGGGAGATTTCAAGACTGGGGGCATATTTTTAAGGTGAAAGAAGAAAGATTTAGGAAAGAAATGAGGGGCAGGTTTTTAACACAGAGAGTGGCTCACATTTGCAGAGGAAGCGGTGGAGGCGGGCACTGTTGCAATGTTGAAAAGATATTTGGATGAGTACATGAAAAGGAAACGTTTGGGGGGATATGGGCCAAGCGCAGGCAGGTGAGACTAGTTTAGTTGGGGATTATGGCCAGCATGGGCTGATTGGGCCAAAGGGCCTGTTTTCATGCTGTATGACACTATGACTCTAACTGTTTGTAGTTGGCAGATTCAACCATTCTTCACATGTATTTCTCAAGTGTGAAGACTAATGGGCTTTTCAGCTGTGGAATGTATCACAATGAAGCCCAATCCTGACCCTGGCAGATGCCTTTTTGATTGTTTTATTCATTCATTCACAGAATGTGGATGTCACTGGCTAAGTCACCTTTTATTATCCATCCCTAATTGCCCAGAGAGCAATTAAAATCAACCACATTGATGAAGGTCTGGAGTGTAGATCACACCAGGTAAGGACAGCATTTGTGAACTTGATTGTACTTTTCAAACGATCAATAAAGGTTTCATTGTCATCACTGGAATCTTAATCTGTAATGATGGGATTCGAAACTGTGTCCCCTGAACATTGCCTGGATCTCTGGGTTAACGATCTAGCCATAATACCATTTTTATGTGAGCTCATTTTTTTGTGAACTTTCCAACTGAAGCCATAGTATAATAGTCAAGAGCCACTGGAAGATTTTTTTGATAGTCTTGGATATCCAAAATGGTTATGTTTTATAAGGTATTTGGCCCTTTCCATGATGTGAATCTGCCCAGGGAACTTTGGCAGAATATTGTGATGGGGAGTGAGACTTGGGGAGCACACAGCACCCACTCCATCCTCCAACCCCCAAATGTAGTCTGCCTACATGTTTGGTGCCTTCCTCAGTGAATGTCCTCCATTTTGATGAGTCACAAGCCAGCGTTCCCCATGTTTAGGTGGGGATGTTTCACCTCTTGAGGGAGGTTTTCCCTAAAATGTTTCCGTTGTCATCCTGGGAGTCTCTTGCTGCCACTGGATGCCATGTAGAACAGAAACAGGAATTGCTGGAGAAATTCCAAGGGTGACATGGTGGCTCAGTGGTTAGCACTGCTGCCCCACAAAGCCAGGGACCTGGGTTCAATTCTATCCTCTAGTGACTGTGCGGAGTTTGCACATTCTCCCTGTGTCTGTGCGAGTTTCCTTTGGGTTTTCCAGTTTCATCCCACAGTCCAAATATGTGCAGGTTGGGTGGATTGGCCATTAGAAATTCAGGGTTAGAGGTGGAGTGGGCTTAGGTGGGCTCCTCTTCGGAGGATTGATGTGGACTTGATGGGCTGAATGTCCTGCTTCCATACTGTAGGGATTCTATGAAATGCAAATGATCTATGAAATTCAGCAGGTCTGGCTGGAACAGAGAAAACCCAGTTAACACTTAAGGCCCATTAGAGCTGGTCTTATGTGACCAGGGCCTCGATACTGGGGATATTGGGCCCGGGAGAGGATGCTCACCTTGGTACGCCTATCCTGCCAGTAGATTTGCAGGATTTTATGGAGATTGCCCAGGGATTTGAGGTGTCTGCTCTACATCATCACCATCATCTGGAAGGAAGGGACCATGCTAGGTGATCTCAGAAACTCTGAGCAGCTTCAAGAAAGGAGACAGGCCCAACTGTGGAAATTACAGAGGGATTTCTCCACTGTTTACCATGGGAAAAGTAATTACAAGAACCCTCCTCAACCATCTCCTCCCATAGACTGAAGAGCGCCTCCCCAAATCTCAATGTTGCTTCTGCCCATCCAGAGGCACAATGGACATGATGTACAACAAAGCCAAGGAAAATGCAGGGAATGGCACCAACTTTTGTACATGACCTTAGAATCATAGGATCTTACAGTGTAGAAGAGGCCTTTTGGCCCATTATGATGGTTCTATGCCTTTAAGAGGGATTTGTTCTATGCAGTTTCTGTTGCAGAGAGGTGTTGTCATGGTCCCAGACTGGCTACTTCAGAAACAGTAAGTAAATATCTTTGAGGTCCCTGGGTGATTTTGTTAAAATTAGACAAAAGAAGCATGAGTGGATGGAGTCAGGCTCACACAGGCCCAGGGGTTTTAGTTTTGTGTTCAGTTGGGATTTGGAGTTGGCTGTTGAAGCTGATAGATACATCTCTCTGTCTGTCTGTCTCTCTCTCTCTCTCTCTCTCTCTCTCTCTCTCCCCCTCTCTCTCTCTCTCTCTCTCTCTCTTTCTCTCTCTCTGCTGCAGCAAGAAGCTTGCATTCTCTCTCTGCTGCTGGATGATTTTCTTCACTGTTCCTTTTTCCTGGGCTGGAGATAGCTTGCAAGGGAAATCTGTTTTGCTGAATTTGCCTTTGCCACCTGTGTGTTTATGGGATATACCGTTATATTGGAACAATTGATGATTAGTAGTTAAATAATACATTATTTTATTAAATTAAGGTTATACTGTTTTTGTTTATATTTTAACTGTGGTGTGAGAATAAATTGTGTTTTGATTATAGCCTAACAGCGGACCAATCGAACCACATCTGGAATACAGCATCTCACACTTGCCTTTAAATCTGTTGGGTCTAGGCTTGATATATTTTGAAGGGGTTTTGGCTGATCCATAATACCATCAGGACTTTCCCATATAAATCTACACCAGTCCCACTTCCCCACATAGCCGTGAATGTTATGAAACTTCAAGCACTCATCCAAGTGCTTTTCAAAGATTGTGAGCTTTCCTGCCTCAACTACCATCCCAGGCAGTGCATCCCATACACCCACCACCCTCTGGGTAAAAAAAGCTCTCCTCAAATCCTCTCCAAATCCCCTGCCCTTCACCAAAAAAATTATGCCCCAATTTACTGACCCTTCAACTAAGGGGAACAGCTGCTTTCTATTCACTCTGTCCAAACCCTCGTAATCTTATGCATCTATATTGGGTTGCCCTCCTCAGCCATCTCTGTTCCAAATAAAACAAACTGAGCTCATCCAGCCTCTCTTCGTAGCACCTTGTTCAATCTCACAAAGGCCTTCGATTCTGTCATCCATGAGAGGTTGTGGAATATCCTCAAATGTGGCTGCCTGCAGGAATTGGTCACCATTCTCCACCTCCTTCCCAATGACCTGCAAGCTGTGATCCTCGCCAAATGGATCCGGCACAGACACAACACAAGTGCAAACTGGGCTCAAGCACGGCTGCACAAACTTTCTTCCACAACACTCCCAACCCAATCTCCATGAATATCGCAGCCCCCATGCCAGAACTAAGGGCATCCCAATGTCTACCATTGAGCAGCAGGACATAGGTGAGAGGAACTGCTCGTGGCATCGTGGCTCTGCTGCTTTGAAGTGCCCACTTTAGGCCAGTAAAGTCTCTGAAATCCATCAGACTGCGAGGACCACTGATGCGAGTAAACCATGACCTCGGAATGGGTCTGTGATCTTATTCCCAAATCCTCTGTCCCTCAGAGATAATAGGTCTCGGCCCGAAACGTCAGCTTTCCTGCTCCTCTGATGCGGCTTGGCCTGCTGTGTTCATCCAGCTCTACGCCTTGTTATCTCCTCTGTCCCGCAGTTGGTCAAATGCTGGGTTGGCACAGTGTGGGTGGTGATGAATTTAAATGTCTGGTTAACCTTTTGTTGAACGGAGGCTCCCAAGATATAGAAAATGGTACACATTTCTCAGGAGGCCAGAGCTGATCTTAATCAATGGTGGGGGGTGGTGATGTGTTTTGCTATGGGAGCTGGTTAGTTGAGAATGTTATTTTCATGAAAGACTTTAATTTCATATCCATGCAGTGTTTTTCTCATGTTTTCTAACATACAAGGAGCTTTTTCAGAGTTCCTATCTATCTTTGCAGCCTGGTGTGATCAATGAAGCCAACATCAGTAACATGAACAAACACACTCTTTCGTCAGGAGGTAAGACCTCAGCTTATTCTTGCATCCCTGACTCAAACTAAGGTCCGCCTGAATTCCTGGAGAAAATCGGACATCTCGAAATAAACAAGAGTTAGGAAAACTAGGAGCGCTTGAATGATCAGGAGACACTTTTCGCAATAGGATTCCATCCAGATGTATTTAGGGAACGAGAGTGGAAGGAGAGCTATTGTCGGAAGTATTATTCATTCAGCATTAGAGCCGTGCTAGGAATTAGTAAGTAGCTGATGTCTATCACTCCACAAGGCCAGGTACATAACTATATGATTATCAATTTGTTCACTTGGTCTCTGCAGTTAGAAAACACTTTTGACTGTTGACAAGGAACCAGTTCAAACACCTTTATTCTGAGTAAAAAGGTTAATTCTGAGTGGTTTTGCACTTAAAGGGACTTTGTTTGATTTTCCTAGTTTTCTTCTTGCAGCTCTGAAGTGCCAGACCAATTCTGACAGTGACTTCTACGATGGCAGCAGACTCTGATATCTCACCCAGGAGGCCAACGTTGGGCCTAGCAGTAAGGATTGTTTGGCGATTCAACTTTAGTAGATAAAGTCACAGAGTCATGCAACATGGAAACAGACCTTCGGCCCAACTTTTCCATAAGTTTCCCAAACTAAACTAGTCCCATTTGCCTCCATACGATCCATATCCCTCTAAACTTTTCCAATTCGTGTACCTGTCCAAATGTCTTTTAAATGTTGTAACTATACTTGCATTTACCGTGTCCTCTGGCAGTTCATTCCACATATGAACCATCCTCTGTGTGAAAATATTGCCTTAGGTCCTTTTAAAACAGTCTCCTCTCACTTTAAAATTATGCCCTCTAGTTTTGTACTCCCTTATGGGGGAAAAGGCCTTTGCTATTCACCTTAGCTATGCCCCTCATGATTTTATAAACCTCTATAAGGTTACCCCTCAGCCTCCTATGCTCCAGTGATATTCTTTGTGACCACTTCACAGAACACCGACATTCTGCCTGTAAAAAAGACCCTGAACTTCCAGTCGCCTGCCACTTCAACACACCACCCTGTTCCTTGGCCAACATGTCCGCCTCAGGCTGGTAGCAGTGCTCCAGTGAAACTCAGCACGGGAAGCACCTCATTTTCTAGTTAGGAACCCTGCAGCCTTCTGGACTCAATATTGAGTTCAATAACTTTAGGGCTTGGACTCTTCCATGTCGTTACCCCAAAACCCCACACCACAGGCCTTGTTATCACATAGTCTGCTTTAACAAACTACCCATTGTTAGCCACTGCTAGTTTCCATTAGCAGCTATTCACTCTCCTAGCCAGATTGTTATCCACTCCTTTGTCTATTCAATTGTTCTTCTCTCTCTTTAGGCTCTATCTCCACCTATCATTTATTCCATCTCCCCTCCCCCCAAGCCTGTCTTCTGCATAAAAACAATTTCCTAGCCACCATCAATTCTGAGAAAGGGTCTCTCGATCCAAAACATTAACTCTGATTTCTCTCCATACATCATTGTTTCTGGTTTCTACCATCATTTTTTAACTGGACAGGGGTGAACTGTCCAACTCATGACCTCTGACCCTGTCTAATGAGGCTGCAATTGTTCTGTTGCCCTCAATGAACTCTCTTGTCATTTCTCCATCTTTCATTGCGGTCTTTGGATGATAGTTGAGTATTTTGGTCCCTTGATTCCCATTTTCAGCATCTTGTTCCAGAAAGTAGAGAGTCCTGTACTCCTGTTTTCTTGGGAAGAGGACAGGAATTGCCACCATTCCCAATATTGGCTTTGGAATCAGGGTGAGGTGCAGCCCAACATTTTGTGAAAAACCCGAGAAGGTTTAGTTAGCAAGAACCGGACAGTGTTCAGGCTTGGGCTGGTAAGCTAACAGTTGTGCACCATAAGCTCCCAGCAATTATCATCTCCAAGAGAGAATCTAACCGTCTCCATTGACAGCCAACACCTCAGAACCTCCCACAATAAGTAAAACGGCAGCAGTTTAGCAGCACAGCTCACAGACACCCCAGCACAGTGGGTCATCTCAAGTCATAGAGTCATTGAAATGTACAGCATGGAAACAGGTCCTTCCCTCCAACTCATCCATACTGACTAGATATTCTAAATTAATCTGTCTAATCACTTGGCCCACATCCGCCTAAACCCTTCCTATTTACGTGCCCATATAGATGCCTTTTAAATATTGTAACTGTACCAGCCTCCAGCCGTTCCTTTGGCAGAAGGTTACATTTTAAAAATAGCAATGAACTGCTACACAACGGTTACTCCAAGGCCTGCTGTGAATTTTACTGTTTGTTTATTTTGCTGCGAATGGACTCCAATGTCCACAGATACTTGAAAATAAACAGCACATACAGTCAGACAGATGTGTGGGTTCACTGCTGAGTCAGACAGATGTGTGGGTTCACTGCTGAGTCAGACAGATGTGCAGGTTCACTGCTGAGTCAGACAGATGTGTGGGTTCACTGCTGAGTCAGACAGATGTGCAGGTTCACTGCTGGGTCAGACAGATGTGAATATTTACTGCTGGGTCAGACAGATGTGAATATTTGCTGTGGCATCAGACAGATGTGCAGGTTCACTGCAGATTCAGACAGACGTGATTATTTACTTCTGGGTCAGACAGATGTGTGGGTTCATTGCTGAGTCAGACAGATGTGAATATTTACTGCTGGGTCAGACAGATGTGAATATTTGCCGTGGCATCAGACAGATGTGCAGGTTCACTGCAGATTCAGACAGATGTGATTATTTACTTCTGGGTCAGACAGATGTGCAGGTTCACCGCTGAGTCAGACAGATGTGAATATTTACTGCTGGGTCAGACAGATGTGAATATTTGCTGCGGCATCAGACAGATGTGCAGGTTCACTGCTGATTCAGACAGATGTGATTATCTACTTCTGGGTCAGACAGATGTGCAGGTTCACTGCTGAGTCAGACGGATGTGAATATTTACTGCTGGGTCAGACAGATGTGCAGGCTCACTGCTGAGTCAGACAGATGTGAATATTTACTGCTGGATCAGACAGATGTGCAGGTTCACTGCTGAGTCAGACAGATGTGAATATTTACTGCTGGGTTGGACAGATGTATGGGTTCACTGCTGGGTCAGACAGATGTGAACATTTACTGCTGAGTCAGACAGATGTATGGATTCACTGCTGGGTCAGACAGATGTGAATATTTCTTGAACTGCGGATGCCCTTGGGGTCCACAATGCTGTAAGGGAAGAAATTCCAGGATTTTGGTCTGGTGGCAGTGAAGGAATGGTGACACATTTCCACATCAGGACAGGGAGTAGTTTAATGGGCTGAATAGCTGTGGACTTGATGGGCTGAAAGGCCTGCATTCACACTGCAGGGATTCCATGATTTTACATTGGCAGTACTTATTAAATATCATGTTAACACATCCAAACCTCAGGTATACAGCACTGATAACTTTTTCAGTGCCTCCTGTCTACTTATGTTGAGTATTAGAAGATGGCAATTATTTTCTCCATTAGGATAGGTATAAAATGTCAAGATGTAGCTGCAAGTGTGATAGATAATCGATGAAGCAGCCTTAGCTTGAGACATTTTTATATTTAGAAAATTGCACTGTAAGCCATGATTCCCTGAGTACATGACTAAAAGTCATTAAGAATTGGATGCTGCAAGTGTGAGATCCATCAATAATTTATTACATCATTTGCAGGCTTACTCCCAAACACATTTTCTCCTGGGAGGGAAGTAATTGTGCCCGTGGGGGTGTGACATTTGACAACGTGGAAGATACAAGAACAGTAGAAGGGTGAGTGATCATTGAGGAAGTGACTCCTTACACTTTGAAAATTTCATTTGAATCCTCCCGAACTGTCCTAATTCCAGAGAATATCACTGCACTGTTGTAAAATCAGGTCTACCCCGTGGTGGGGAGTATCTGCAGGTTGTATTAAACAGAACACTGTATACTGGAGAGAGTCCCAGTTCTGGCTTGTTCTGACAGCATCGTGACACAGCTCTTTGTTCATAAGCTGAGTAGCTACACAATTATAGTAAAAGTGTAATTAGCCCTTTAACCCACATCACCCACCCACCCAAATTCTTTCACTAAATCCCTTTTAACCATTAACATTTAACTCTTTCCTCCCACGTCCCCCTAGTCCGCTCAAAATCTTAGCCATCCACAGTATCAAGCTCCAACTATATTCTCGAACCTTTTTTGAGAAGATGTCTGGTTCTCCTGGGAAGGCCTAGATGCAGGCAAGTTGAGATTCTAGCCTGTCACAATAATAAATAAAGAGAGAAAGGGAGATTTGATTAAGAGTGCCAGAATAAAAGTAGAATGCAAAAAGTTAGAATAAAAAGCTATTGATAAAAATAAAAAAAAGTGCTGGAAAAATCTCAGCAGCTAGTAAGGGAATTGGGATGTCATGTTGCAGTTGTTCAGTGCATTGTTAGACGCTTTTGGAATACCGCTATCAATTCCGGTCTCCCTGCTACAGGAAAGATGTTCAGCTTGAGAGGGTGTAGAAGAGGTACACCAGGGTGTTCCGGAGTTAGAGGGTTTGAGCTGTAGGGAGACGCTTAGTAGACTAGGGCTATTTTCCCTGGTTGGGGAGTCCAGAACTAGGGGGCACAGGCTTAAGGTGAGAGGGGAAAGATTTAAAAGGTATCTAAGGAGCAACATTTTCATGCAGAGGGTGGTGTGAGTATGGAATGAGCTGCCAGAGGAAGTGGTGGAGGCTGGTACAGTTTCAGCATTTAAAAGGCATCTGGATGGGTATATGAATAGGAAGGGTTTAGAGGCATATGGGCCAAATTCTGGCAAATGAGACTGTATTTATTTAGGATATCTGGACTGAAGGGTCTGTTTCTGTGCTGTACATCTCTATGACTCTGTGAGGTCTGGAAGCTTCGCGATGAGAAACACAGTTAAAGTTTCAGGTTATAATTGTATCAGAGATAATAGGAACTGCAGATGCTGGAGAACCCAAGATAACAAAGTGTGGAGCTGGATGAACATAGCAGGCCAAGCAACATCAGTTGAGCATGACAGCTGACGGAAGGGTCTAGGCCTGAAACATCAGCTTTCCTGCTCCTAAGATAATGCTTGGCCTGCTGTGTTCATCCAGCCCTACATCTTGTTATAACATTTCAGGTTGACATCTTTTCATTAAAACTGAAGAAAGATAATCATGAATGCATTTTTAAGCAGGGGAGGGAGCAGGAAGAAAAGTACAGAAGATTTTGACGGGGTGGAAGCTAGACAATAGATTTCATGATTCAATTGCCAAAGAGAGTGGTCATGGATATAGCGAAGAGACAAGGTTTGGGTTCACAAAAGGCATGAACTGCTTCATAAAAAAAACCCCATCCAAATGCAATATGAAGGGCTAAAGGAAAAGTAGGCCAACACTATACCAGCAAAACAAAACAGAAATGACAAGATAACATTTAAAAACAAGATTTTAATTCCTCAGGGATCCTGACTGGAAGAGGGCATCATTTATTGTTAAACACCAAAATAGAACCACTATTCTAGATAGGTTACGTGGGCTATAGGGTAGTGGGCCTGGATGGGATGCTCTGGGTTGGTTTGGACTTGTTGGGCTGAAGGGCCTGTTTCCAGACTGTAGGGATTCTATGATATAATAGAAACACGCTAAGGGAGGATCAGATGACCATAGCTGATGAGGGAAGTCAGGGACAGCACACAAACAAAAGAAATAACATTAAGTGTGGTGAATGTAATGGGGTGGGAGTGGGGGAGTGTAGAAATGAAGTTTGCAACCACGCTGTCTATTTTTATAAAAGAAGATTGCAAGAATATTTTTTTAGATATCTAAAAGGTAAGAGGGAGGGAAGAGTGGGCACTGGACAGCTAGAAAAAGAGGTTTGAGAAGTAGTAATGGGGACCAAAGAAATGGCAGAGGAACAGAACTCAGTATCAAGTTCATTATTAAGGATGAGATCGCAGAATACTTGGAAGTACATGGTAAAATAGGGCCAGCGCAGCTTTATTAAGGAGAGGTCATTCCTGACAAATCTGTTAGAACTCTTTCAGGTGGTAATGAGCAAATTAGACAGAGGAGAACCCGAGGATGCGATCTATTTGGATTTCCAGAAGGTCTTTGACAAGGTGCCACCCAGGAGGCTGCTAAACAAAATGAGAGCCCATGATGTTAGGGGCAAGGTACTGGCATGGATAGTGGATTAGTTGACTGGTAGAAGGCAGTGAGTGGGGATAAAGGGGTCTTTTTCAGGATGGCATCCTGTGATTAGTGGAGTCCCACAGGGATCAGTGTTGGGACACATCTATTTAAGTTATACATTGACAATCTGGATGAAAGAATTAAGGGCATTGTTGCTAAGTTTGCAAATGACACAAAGATAGGTAAAGAGGCAGGTAGTGCTGAGGAAGAGGGGAGGCTGCAGAAGGATTTGGACAAGTTAGGAGAGTGGGCAAAGAAATGACAGGTGGAGTACAACGTGGGAAAGTATGAGATCATGCACTTTAGTAGGAAGAATAGAGGCGTCAACTAATTTTTATATGGGGAAAAGCTTTGGAAATCTGAAGCACAAAGGGACTTGGGATTTCTAGTTAAAAATTCTCTTCAGGTTAACGTGCAGGTTCAGTTGGCAGCTAGGAAGACAAATGCAATGTTAGCATTCATTTCAAGAGGGCTAGAATACAAGAGCAGGGACGTACTGCTGACAGTGTATAGGTCACTGGTCAGACCGCAATTGGAATATTATGGGCAGTTTTGGGCCCTATATGTATGTAAGGATGCGCTAGCCTTGGAGGGGTTCCAGAGGAGGTTTACAAGAATGATCCCAGGAATGAAGGGCTTGTCATACAAGGAGCAGTTGATGACTCTGGGCCTGTACTCAATGGAGTTTAGCAGGAACTTCACAGAAAACTGAGAGGCCTGGATAGAGAGGATATAGAGAAGATTTTTCCACCAGTAGGAGAGACTAGGACCTGAGAACGCAGCCTCAGAGTGAAGGGATGACCCTTTAGAACTGAAATGAAGAGGAGTTTCTTCAGCCAGAGTTGGGGGTTGGGGGGTGAATCTGTGGAACTCATCACCACAGAGGACTGTGGAGGCCAAATCGTCGAGTGCGTTTACAACAGAGATGGATAGGTTCCTGATTAGTAAGGGGAAATCAAAGATTACGGGGAGAAAGCAGGAGAATGGTATTGAGAATCATATCAGCCATGATCAAACATGATCAGGTTCAATGGGCTGAATGGCCTAGTTCTGCTGTACATCTTATGGTGTACATAGACCCAGTCCAGGATAGACAATTCTACAGATCAACCCTGGGTCTGTTTGATTTTTTTCCATTTTTTTCCCCTAATCAACCTGTTGAAAGATATCATTACACACCTCTGAGCAGGTGAGATTGGAACCTGGGCCTCATGGTCCAGAGATATGAACAGTACCAATGCGCCATGTGAATCCCTGGGTCAGGCTGGGTGGATTGGCCATGGGAAATTCCCCATAGTGTTCCGGGATGTGTAGATTAGGTGGCCTACAGGGGGATGGGTCTGGATAGGATGTTCTGAGAGTCAGTGTTGGGCTAAAGGGCTTGTTTACACATTATAGAGATTCTATGAAAAACACGTTGTCAAGGAAGAAATTCCAGGATTTTGACACTGAAGGCACGGTGATGTATTTCCAAGTCAGGATGGTGAGTGGCTTGGAGGGGAACTTGCAGGTGGCGGTGTCCCCTTATATGCACTGCCATTGTCCTTCTAGATGGTTCAGTTTTACATCAATGTTATCGATGTTGAAAGTGAGGGATTCAGTGGTAGTAAGGCTATTGAATGTCAAGGGAAATGGTTGATTCACTCTTTTCAAAGATGGTCAATGCCTGGCACTTACGTGGCATTAATGTTTCTTGTGATATATTAACCTAAACCTGAATATTGTCCAGATCTTGCTGCAAATGAACGAGGGCTACAACAGTATCTGAGGAATGGTGCTGAATACTGTGCTGTCATCAGCAAACATCCCCACTTATGACCTTTAACAATGAAAATGAGGGAATCTTGTAGAGATGTTCTGGGACTGAAATGAATGACATGCAAACACCACAGCCATCTTCGTCAAACTAGTAACCGCGTGAGAAACAAACTTTTCAAAAAGAATATCAAGGAAAATTCTGTCACTGGAGCTATGGTGCTCCCTGAGCTGGTTAACAATTTCAGAATGTTCAAGTTCCCCCAGTAAAGATCCTGCAGTATGGCCTTTGACAACATTTCGCCCGTATTAGTTAGTGTACATTATCTTTGTTGATTTGAATTGCATCTTCATGATGATGAGTCAGATTTAGCTCTTAATGACGTTACTATAGTCACAGTCAAGGATTTAGCTGTGGTTCAGCTCCCTTCATTTCCAGTCTGTCACTAGATGGCCACTGATTGAGTTGGACTAGATGAACCCTCCTGGAGTCTAAATAATAGCCTCATGTAATCTTTGATCTAATCAACATCAGAGCAAGCTAATTAGAACCATGCTTAAAGCGTTGTTGGTTGCTGGTTAAAGTTTGTTATAAAGCAGAGATTGCACCCCCCCCCCCGCCCCCGAAAACTAACACTGAAACACCCAGAGTAATACCTCACCGTATAATCTATAAAAGGGGTGTGAAAAGTTGTGTGATCTGCCTTTCAGAAACTTCTAAGCAGTTAAATAAAATAAATCCCTAACACTCACTTTACAATCAACAAGTAACAATTTATTTATCTAACTCTAACTTGAACAAATTAACTAAATTATTAACAAACTGAATAAATCCCTTCTAACTACTGACTACTCCCGACTAAAACAAGATCCTAATATTATGCTGTTCCAATAAATACAAGTTCCACTTGTCTAAAATAAAATTTAAAAAAATAGAATTTAGTCTCTCAAAATTACAGCCAGATTATGTGTCTTCTGGAATGTTCTGTGCCTTCTCTGTCAAATGTTCTGTCAGGAATATTAACTCATCGTGCAATTGGTATCTTTGATTTTTTTCTTGTACGGTGCTTTCTCTGAGACATACAGGAGCTCACGAGAGCCAGCGATCCTCTCTTGAGAGCTGAAAGTTGTTAACTTTGGCTGACGGCAGTTAGTCCTCCTGTCTTTGCCTAACTGCCCCTTCTTTTATCAAAACAGAAAGAACTGTTGTTGCTGTAAATCAGGAGCAAAAACAATGTTGCTGGGAAAGCTCTGCTTTTATGTCTTGATGACGTACCAATACCTTACAATAGGATTGGTCCCTATGTTGTCAAAACCATCAGGTTTAAATTTAATAGGTTTTTGGTTTCTAAGTGTCTAGTTCAAACTAATTGGCTAAATCCATAACTTGCTGTCTTGGTAAAAACTGCTGCTTGGCCTGTTAACTGTATGGCCTTTTGATACAAACATGTCAATTTGGGTGCTGTCTTGACTTGCAAACTTTCAAACTGCTCACAGACTTTATTTAAAAAAAACACTAAGCATAGAAAAAGCACGTCATCCTTTAAAGGGACCACACACTGCTTACCCTGCCCCTACCCCCACCCCCAGCATTTTACAAACACTAAATTCTAAAGTCCTGCCTCTCAATCCGCAAATACTCAACCCAACTTCAGAAAAAGTTCAAAATCATCGGATTCAGTTTGTTTTTTTTTAAATAATATAGGTGGTCCAAGCACTAACTGTCAATCAAATGTTCCTCACTTCAGTAATAGGTTGCTGAAACAGTCTAAATATGCTTTACATGGCTGAGCACCTCATAAAGATTTTGTTCAGCAACAGTATTGTCAAGCATGACTCAGTATTTAACACACTCACCTCTGAAAGATTCTCATCCATATATTGAAGACCTTACTTCTCTGTAATTTCCAATACCATACAACACTCCCAAGATAAACTCAGAAAATGCTGGAGAAACCCAGCATACTTAGAGACAAAAACAGAGTTAACATTTCAAGCCCAGTATGAGTCTTCTTTGGAGCTGAAAGGGGACTGGAAAATGTTCACTCTGGGAAGAGTTATATTAAACACTAAATCTATTTCTCTCTCTATAGGTGATGCTAGATCTGAGTTTCTTTAGCATTATCTGTTTTATTTTCAGATCTCCAGCATCCACAGTACACTGCTTTTATTGTGACCCAAGAGAGAATGTGCTCCTCTAGTTCTGGCTCCTGTCATGGCCAGTGTTTAATTGCCCCATTATTCTGGCCAGTTGTCTGAGCCCTAATCTCTGGAACTTTACCCAAACCTCTCTCTCTCGACACCTCTCTCAGTTTCTATAAGACAATCGTTAAATGTGTCTCTTTGACTAGTTTATGACCACTTATTTTATCAAGTCTGTCAGTTTGAATTGAATTAAACTGACTTTATTGTCACGTGTACTTACACGAGTACAGAGAAAAGTTTACAAGTCATCACTGACAAGGTACCTAAGTACACGTTCTTCAGTACAAGTTCTCCAGAAAAAATATTCAGAGAAATAAAGAAATAAAAAGCCCAGCATTACATGATTAAATTAGATAATAGAGAAATAAAAAGTTCATAAAAACAGTTCTTCTAACCCAATCCGGGCTGGGCCTAGACTCCAGACCGCACCAGGCTTCACCTCAAGGCTCCTGAGACTGGGAGATCGCTCTGGAATCACCTCAAATCCTAACACCCACACTGAGGCCACACGGAGCTGAGAGAACCCTGCACCGGGCTGTGAGAGACCCCCGCACCAGGCCGAGCGAGACTGCCACACCAGGCCGAGAGAGACCTCCTCACCAGGCCAAGAGAGACCCCCATACAGGGCTGAGAGAGACCACCACACTGGTTGGCAATGTGGGGTAAAGTTATTTAAAGCTTTAAAATTAGCTACACTTTCTTCCCTAAATCCAGCTTTCACTTTGGATAATCTTACAAATCTACATGACAGTTTCTGTTTCACCAAGTTGGCTCACTCAGTAAAACCCCATCTGAGGTAGAGGTTTATGAGCTGAATTCCATCCCAGAACTTAAGCACGTAATTCAGGGTCAAATGTAGTACTGTGGCTGTCCTGAATTACTCATTGACCTGTTCCAGAGTATCTTGAGGACTCCACTGGCAATCTCCAACAACAAGTGTAAGTTTTCCCAATTTCCTGGCTAATAATCCTCTCTTAACCAGCACAAACATATCAGAATTTTTGCTTATTCATCTAGTTCTTGTTTGTTGGGCCTTCCTGTGAGTAAGTTTAGCTTCAAAACAGCAGTCACTGCACTTCATTCTGGTCTATACATGTGAGCTTTTTAAAAATTATGTTAAGTTGCCACATAAATGCAATTTCCCTTTCTTTCACTTTATTTAATTGCTCATCTCATTTCTAACAGTAAACATTTGTTCAATTAAATGCAACACTTGGACCTAAATTCAGTAATAAACACCAGAACTGCCCATCATTGGCCTCTCTCAATACTGCATCAGGTTGCTTATTCCACAACCATCATCGAAAAAAATTACATTTGTTCAGCTTGGCCGTGGAAGGACACAAATAGTGGGAGATCTAGACTCTTAAGAGTGAACAACAACAGGCTGTACTGAACATAACAGAACACAGAGGATGGTAAGAAAGGATACTTTATCTGGAACCTTGCAGAGCCAGGCTCCACCTCAAAGTGATCTGAAACCTCTGTGATAAACAGCCTTTTGCACAATCAGCAGCTGATCCCCCATGTAAAGGTTCAAATCACTTTACATGCACCACTCACAGAAGAGATTTGATTAAGGCATTCAAAATCATGAAGGTGCTGCACAGAGCAGATAGAGGGCAACTGTTCCCATTGGTGGAAGGAATAAAGTCATAGAGTCAAACAGACTCTTCGGCCCAACTCACCCATCCTAACTATGTTCCCAAATTAAACTCATCCCACTTTCTCCCCTTTGGCCCATATCCCTCTAAACCTTTCCTATTCATGGTTATTTAAATAGAAATAACATGCGAGGGTCTGAAGAAAAGGCAACAGAATGGTCCTAAGTCATGTTGCTTGTTTGGAGAGTAGGTGCACACATGATGGACTGAATGGCCTCCTCGTGCGCATAACAGTCCTGTGAGTCTGTGACATGAGAACAACATTTTAACAAAGGAAATGTTCGAGACCTGGAATGTACTGGCTAACAGTGTAGTGAAGGCAGCTTCAATCTTGAATTTCAAAGAGGACTGAGTAATTTTTTGAAGGGGAGACTTTTTCAGAATTATGGTTTTAAAAAAAAAGGCTTGAGCTGAGTTGCTCTCACAGAGGTCTGGCACAGACACAGTGGGCTAAAGGCCTTCATGTGTGCTGTAATCATTCTATTAGTCTAATCTGTGTCCTTACCTCAGCCCATCTGCTCCTGAAACTCTTGTTTTTGCCTTTGTCAGACTTGTTGCAGTATTCTGCTGAATGGATTTTCCAATTTCCATTCCCGACAAACCTCACAAAACTCTGCTTGTTCTTCCCGTAACCTGATAATTAATTCAGTCCATCCTGTCACCCTTGCCCTCACTGAGCTATATTGACTCCTCTTTACGGTATGTCTCTGAAGGTTCTTACCAATGTTTATAGATGAACCATAGAAAGCATTCTATCACAGTTTGCTATAACAACTGCTCTGCCCAGGATTGTAATTAACTACAGAGCTTTGAGAACACATCAAGCAAGCCAAGTTCCATTCATTGAAACCAAAAGAACTGCGGATGCTGTAAATCAGGAACAAAAACAGAAGTTTCTGGAAAACCTCATCAGGTCTGGCAGCATCAGTGAAGGAAAAAGCAGAGTTAATGTTTTGGGTCCAGTGACCCTTTCTGTTCTGAGGGAGGGTCTCTGGACCTGAAACATTAACTCTGCTTTTTTCCTCACAGATGCTGCCAGACCTGATGAGCTTTTCCAGAAACTTCTGTTTTTCTTCCATCCATTGAATCCATCTACACTTCTCGCTGCCTCAGAAAGGCCTCCAATATTATCAAAGTTGCCGATTATACTCTTCTCCAATCTTTTCTGTCAGGCAGAAGATACAAAAGCTTTAACACATGTACAAACAGATTCAAGAACAGCTTCTTCCCTGCTCTTATCAGAACACTCTCAAATTTTAAATTTAATGTTGATCCCGCTCTCTGTGCACCTTCTCTGCAGCTATAACATTGTATTCCTTGCCCTGTTCTATCCCCCCAATGCACTAAGTATGGTATGATCTGCCTTTACTGCACGCAAAGCAAAACTTTTCACTGCACATGTGACAATTATAAAGCAAAGCAAATCAATTTTCCCTATGGTTTCATTCCCCTCCATACTCTGTAACTTTAAGAACTGCTGTCCTTTCATCTTGAACTGTCTGCTCCTCTGACCCCAGCCTCTTGTCTGTGCTCCCATTCCCATTGATCCTAGCACTCGGAGCCATACTATCTGCCCCTAGGCTGCATAAGTCTGGACAGTATGTCTAAATACTACTGCCTCTCTGCTCTCATTCTTTGAGTGCACGTCTCCATCAAACTTTTGATCAGCCATCTCAATATTAGAAGCCACATGCCAATTGGCTGTCAGTAATCCCACAGCCTACCAATATTCACAGCGTAACAAAAACAGAAATTGCAGGAAAAGCTCAGCAGATCTGGTAGCATTTGTGGAGAGAAATCACAGTTTTGGGTCCAGTGATCCTTCTTCAGAATGTTCAGACCATTTTCAGTTTTATCTTGAAGATGAGTGTGTTTTATTCCTTGTTAAATATATTTTAGCATAAATGTTTTAATATTCCACCTCGAGCAGACTGTAGATAGATCTGGTGATTTTACTCCTCAGTGTGAGTAGATGTGAGGCCAGTATGAAATGGTTGCGCTGACAGTCACTTCCTCCTCACTTTTTCCTCTTTTTCCTTCAAACCACATTTTCAGGATAATGGAGGGTCAGATTGTATCACACCCAATTTATTACAATAACGTTTAGCTAACTTGCTCCTTTTGGAACGAGAGACAATGTGGTCGAAACTGAAAAACAGCTCAATAAGGAAACCAGGACTCAGAGAACAAGAACAGCTTGTTTCTGCAGTTATGATGCACAGTCCATGACAAACCACCAGTAACATTTATAAATTGATATCGTTATTGCACAGGTCTTCCCAAGAACATAAGAACATAAGAGACAGGAGCAAGAGTAGATTTTCAGTCCATTGAGCTCACTGTGCCATTAAATACGATTATGGCTATTCGCAGGTTTTCATTTTACTCATCCGTCCACTCCCCATGTTCCTTCATTCACTGTGACACTGACAATTTGTCTATTTCAGTTTTAAATATGCTCAACAATGCAGACTCCACAATTCTCTGGGCCAGAAAATTTATCCTCATCTCAGTCGTAACTAGTCTCCGCCTGAGATAGTGGCCCTGTTCTTTCAATTCCCCAGCCACAGGAAGCAGCCTATCAGCCTCTTACCCTGTCAAGCTCCTTGGGAATCTTTAAGGACAGCACCTCACTGGGGACCCTGCAGCCTTCTGGACTCAATATCAAGTTCAATAACTTTAGGGCTTGAGCTTTCCCATGTCCTTACCCCAACCCTCTCACACCAGGTCTTGTTATCACAGTCCCAATTACACACCACCCATCATTAGTCACTAACAGTCCTCATTAATAGCTATTCAAGCTGCTAGCCAGATCAATGTTCACTCCTTTGTCTGTCCAACTGTTCTTCCCTCTCTATGAGCTCTATATCCATTTACCATTTACTCCTTACTGCCTCCCACCAACCAATCTTCTGCAAATAAGCCAACTTTATCTACCACCGTCCCGAAACATTAACTCCGTCCACAGATGCTGCCAGAAATGCTGAGTTTTTCCAGCAATTTCTGCTTTTGTTCCAGAATCTTATGCATTTCAAGGAAATACGAGCGCTTGAAATGTAATAAATGCTGAGGCTGTGGGCCAATTGCTGGGAGGTGGGTTGAGTGCAAATTTAGGTAGCTTTTTGGGGCAGACCCGATGGGCTGAAGGGCCTCATCTGTACTGTATGATTCTAAGATTCAAAGAATATAGACCTAATTTATTCAGCCTGTCAAACCAACAAAATTAATTAATGGAGTCCAGAAGAGCGCACTGTATTTCAGGTAACATCTCACCACGCCAATAGCAGCCAGGCTTTATTTCTTTACACTAGGTTCCTTGACCAAAGGTCAATATGCCATTTGCCTTTCAGCTGCTTGTTGTACATACAAATATGGGTATGTGCAAGTCTATCTGAACAGCAATATTTACATGTTTCATGCCTTTTAAAGATATTCTGCTTTTCCATACTTGCAACCAAAGTAAATAACTGCTTACTTCCCCATTTAGAACTCATAGCAACTAATGGTAGGTCTCGGGGTAGTGTTGGCGAACAGAGAAAGCTAGGTGCTCAGGTACATAATACTTGGAAACTTGCATCACGGGTAGACAGGGTGGTGAAGAATGCATGGAGCACACTTGCCTTCATTGCATACCTTTGAGTGTAGGAGTTGGGTCATCATGTTAAGGTTGTACAGGATGATAGTGAAGCCTCTTCTAGATTATTGTGTGCTATTCTGGTTGCTCTGATATAGGAAGGATATGATTAAATAGGAGAGGGTTCAGAAAAGATTTACAGAATGTGCTGGGACTGGAAGGTTTTGAGTTATAAACAGAGTGTAAGAGGTTGAGGGGTGACCTTCGAGAGGTTTATAAAGACATGAAGGTGAATAGCAAACTAGGGGGCATATTTTTAAGGTGAGAGGAGAAAGGCTTAAAAAGGAGCTGAGAGGCAACTTTTTCACACAGTGTGTGGCTTGTATGTGGAATGATTTATACAATCCCAACAGTGTGGAAGGAGGCCATTCGACCCATTGACCCACCAAAGAGCATCCCACCAAGACCTACTCCCTACCCTATCCCTGTAACCCTGAATTTCCCATGGCTAACTCACTAAGCCTGCACAATCCTGGACACTAGGAGGAAACCAGAGCACCTGGAGGAAACCCACACAGACACAGGGAGAATGTGCAAACTCCACACAGACAGTCGCCCGAGGGTGGAATCAAACCTGGTGCTCTGGGGCAGTACTAACCGCTGAGCCACTGTGCCACCAGAGGATGTGGTGGATGTGAGCACAGTTACAACATTTAAAAGACATTTGGACAGGTACATGAATAGGAAAGGTTTAGAGGGATATGGGCCAAGCAGGCAAATGGGGCTAGTTTACTTTGGGAAACTTATGGACAACTTGGGCCGAAGGATTTGTTTCCATGCTGTATGACTCTATGATTATTCTCCATTTGCCAACTTGTTGCCAACTCACCCTGCCTTTATCTCTTCGCAGCCACTTTGTGCCCTCTCAGATTACATTTCCACCCCACTTTGTATCATTGGGAAACTTAGATACATTACTCTGTGTGCAGACTCTCCTGGCGTACATGGAGACATGAGAAAAATGGTGTTTTCGGCTATGCGGGGGCAAGTTAATTGAATGAAAGGTAATAATTATAAATCTCAACGGCTGAATAATCCTGCAAAATTAAGTTCTCCAACTTCAAAAGCCAGATTGACCTCCCTCCACGGCAAGAGTTGGGAGTTCTTTTGCATGCATTTGCCTCTCGAAAAATGGAAGTCCCCTGGTTGGAAGGAAGTCCCCCCTTGCTGATGTCTCCTCTGAGGCTCAGTGACTCATCCTCAGAGATCGAGGAGTTGGCTTCTGGTGGAGCTGACTACAGAGATGGTAGAACAAAAACAGAAGTTGCTGGAAAAGCTCAGCAGGTCTGGCAGCATCTGTGGAGGAAAAAAACAGTGTTAATGTCTTGGGCCCGGTGACCTTTCCTCAAGACCCTGAGGAAGGGTCACTGGACCCAAAACGTTAACGCTGCTGCCTTTCTTCACAGGTGCAGCCAGACCTGCTGAGCTTTTCCAGCAACTTCTGTTTTTGTTCCTGATTTACAGTGTCCGCAGTTCTTTCAGTTTTTACAGAGATGGTGGAGATGCTGAGGTTAGCTGTAAGACACAAGGGAGAGAAAATGACACAGCAGTGCTTGACACTGACAGTGGGGTTACTGTGAGAGTTGAGATGAAGAGTGGCACTTACTGAATTGGCAGGAGATAGATTTCCCAACACCATTAGGAATTGTTCAGTCTTCTCACTAATGTCTTATTTTAGGGAAGGAAATCTGGCACCTACACCTAGTCTGACCTACATGTGACTCCAGACCCACAGCAATAGGGTTGACTCTTAGTTACCCTGCTGGCCGAGTCAGCGATGCCCACACCCCACGTATGAATAAAAAATATCTCCTGCCAGAGCCAGGGTTCTCTCCTCAAAGGGGGAAAGGTACTTAATGTCAGGCACTCGTTCACCCATGGGGCTTCTCTATGGCCTGCTGTGGGCTGTAATGAGAGAAAGGGAGGAATTGAGTGAGGATGAAAGTAGGTGGCACGGCTGTTGGTCATGGTGTAGGTGGTCAAAAGGTGGAAAGGCATTCTGAAGGACTCAGTGGGCAGCACGGTGGGCATTGTGTGGTTAGTGGTGTGGAGATCGTGGTGGAGGCAGGTGACAGCAAGTGAGGGAAGACAGTTGTCCATTTGCTCACTGAGCTGGTTGTTCCATGGTGAGCAGATGTTTCGTTACCATTCTAGGCAACACCATCAGTGTGACTTCTGATTGAAGTGTTGGTATTTGGCTCCATTATAAATTTATACGACCCTCTGGTGTGGTGGGTCTTGTCACTTCTGGTTCTGTTATTTCAGCAACGGTCTGTATACGGGGTCTATTTCTATGTGTTTGTTAATGGAGTCCCCTTTTGAGAAGCAGGCTTCCAGGAATTCCCTGACATATCTGGCGTTCACTTGTCCCAGTCAAACTGATGGCACTCATTGTCTGTGTGTACTGAGACAAGTGAATATTGGTCATGTCTCTGTACTGCCAACTGGTGTTTGTGTATCCTGGTCATTAGTTTCCTCCCTGTTTGTCCAATGTAATGTTTATTGCACTCGCTGCATGGTATTCTGTATATCGTGTTAGTCCTATTTGCTGTCAGTATGGGGTCTTTAGTCTTTGATAGCATTTGGTACAGTGTTGCTGTACGGCTGTGTGCAATTACGATCCTACGTGGACTAAGGAGTCTGATTATCATTTCTGATATATTTTTGATCCAGGGTAGAGTTACTAGTGTCTTCTGGAATGCAGTGTCCTCTGACTGTTGTTTGGTTTGTAGGCATCTGCGGATGAAACTTCTTGGGCATCCATTATGGTAAATACTTTGTGCGTGTGAGGGAAGACATTGCGGGCAGCAGTGGGAGTGTCAGAGTGTGAGCCCTGGGGGAATTGAGTCTTCCAGACCTCCTCCAAAAACACCACCCACACTCTCCACCTCCTCCAAATACACCACCCACACCCTCCACCTCCTCCAAATACACCACCCACAGGGTGTGGGTGGTGTATTTGGAGGAGGTGGAAAGTGTGGGTGGTGTATTTGGAGGAGGTGGAGGGTGTGGGTGGTGTATTTGGAGGAGGTGGAGAGTGTGGGTGGTGGATTTGGAGGAGGTGGAGGGAGTGGGTGGTGTATTTGGAGGAGGTGGAGAGTGTGGGTGGGTTATTTGGAGGAGGTGGAGTGTGTGGGTGGTGGATTTGGAGGAGGTGGAGGGTGTGTGTGGTGTATTTGGAGGAGGTGGAGTGTGTGGGTGGTGGATTTGGAGGAGGTGGAGGGTGTGTGTGGTGTATTTGGAGGAGGTGGAGGGTGTGGGTGGTGTATTTGGAGGAGGTGGAGAGTGTGGGTGGGTTATTTGGAGGAGGTGGAGTGTGTGGGTGATGTATTTGGAGGAGGTGGAGGGTGTGGATGGTGGATTTGGAGGAGGTGGAGAGTGTGGGTGGTGTAATTGGACGAGGTGGAGTGTGTGGGTGGTGGATTTGGAGGAGGTGGAGGGTGTGTGTGGTGTATTTGGAGGAGGTGGAGAGTGTGGGTGGTGTATTTGGAGGAGGTGGAGAGTGTGGGTGGGTTATTTGGAGGAGGTGGAGTGTGTGGGTGATGTATTTGGAGGAGGTGGAGAGTGTGGGTGGGTTATTTGGAGGAGGTGGAGAGTGTGGGTGGTGTATTTGGAGGAGGTGGAGAGTGTGGGTGGGTTATTTGGAGGAGGTGGAGGGTGTGGACGGTGTATTTGGAGGAGGTGGAGAGTGTGGGTGGGTTATTTGGAGGAGGTGGAGGGTGTGTGTGGTGTATTTGGAGGAGGTGGAGTGTGTGGGTGGTGGATTTGGAGGAGGTGGAGGGTGTGGGTGGTGTATTTGGAGGAGGTGGAGAGTGTGGCTGGTGTATTTGGAGGAGGTGGAGAGTGTGGGTGGGTTATTTGGAGGAGGTGGAGTGTGTGGTGATGTATTTGGAGGAGGTGGAGAGTGTGCGTGGGTTATTTGGAGGAGGTGGAGGGTGTGGGCGGTGTATTTGGAGGAGTTGGAGAGTGTGGGTGGTGTATTTGGAGGAGGTGGAGGGTGTGTGTGGTGTATTTGGAGGAGGTGGAGGGTGTGGGTGGTGTATTTGGAGGAGGTGGAGAGTGTGGGTGATGTATTTGGAGGAGGTGGAGGGTGTGGATGGTGGATTTGGAGGAGGTGGAGGGTGTGTGTGGTGTATTTGGAGGAGGTGGAGAGTGTGTGTGGTGTATTTGGAGGAGGTGGAGAGTGTGGGTGGGTTATTTGGAGGAGGTGGAGTGTGTGGGTGGGTTATTTGGAGGAGGTGAAGAGTGTAGGTGATGTATTTGGAGGAGGTGGAGAGTGTGGGTGGGTTATTTGGAGGTGGTGGAGGGTGTGGGCGGTGTATTTGGAGGAGGTGGAGGGTGTGGTTGGTGTATTTGGATGAGGTGGAGTGTGTGGGTGGTGTAATTGGACGAGGTGGAGAGTGTGGGTGGTGTATTTGGAGGAGGTGGAGAGTGTGGGTGGTGTATTTGGAGGAGGTGGAGGGTGTGGGTGGTGTATTTGGAGGAGGTGGAGAGTGTGGATGGTGGATTTGGAGGAGCTGTAGGGTGTGGGTGGTGTATTTGGAGGAGGTGGAGGGTGTGGGTGGTGTATTTGGAGGAGGTGGAGAGTGTGGATGGTGGATTTGGAGGAGGTGGAGGGTGTGGGTGGTGTATTTGGAGGAGGTGGAGAGTGTGGGTGGGTTATTTGGAGGAGGTGGAGTGTGTGGGTGGTGTATTTGGAGGAGGTGGAGAGTGTGGGTGGGTTATTTGGAGGAGGTGGAGTGTGTGGGTGATGTATTTGGAGGAGGTGGAGGGTGTGGGTGGTGGATTTGGAGGAGGTGGAGAGTGTGTGTGGTGTATTTGGAGGAGGTGGAGAGTGTGGGTGGTGTATTTGGATGAGGTGGAGATTGTGCGTGGTGTTTTTCGAGGAGGTGGATTGTGTGGGTGGCATGTGTTATGCCAGGACAAACACACGCTGCCCCAGTGTGTGTTGCATGATGTCCTGCCGGTGTGACTAACTATCGAATACATCATGAGCAAATTAAACCATTGAATCCTTATGGTAAGATCGGTAATCGATTACATTCCACCAACTCCACACTGCAGCCACCTTCCTTCACCTTTGAGATTCTTTGTGGACTTGTTGGGCTGAAGGGCCTGTTTCCACACTGTTGAGATCTCTGAGATCTATAACCACAGCCCTTCCACTTCCAACTGTGTCTCCACCTTCTCCCACCGCACCCTGACATATTAGAGTCATAGAGTCATACTGCATGGACGCAGACCCTTCAGTCCAACCAGTCCATGCCGACCGTAATCTCAAACTAGACTTGTCCCCCCTGCCTGTGCTTGGCCTCTATCCCTCCAAACCTTTCCTTTTCATCTACTTCACCAAGTGTCTCTTTAACAGTGTAACTGTACCTGCATCCACCACTTCCTCTGAAAGTTCATTCCACACGTGAACCACTCTCTGCATATAAAAAAGTTGCCCCTCGTATCTTTTGAAATCTTTCTTCTCTCACCTTAAAAATATGCTCCATTGTCCAGCAATCCCCCAACCTGGAGAAAGGACACCTGTCATTGACCCTATCCATGCCCCTCAGAATTTTATAAACATCTATGAGGTCACCTCTGAACCCCCTACACTCTGGTATTCCAACATAACACAAGTGTAGGAACGGAACGGAGCCGATAAACATGGAACATCATGGAACTGGGGGGGTATAGCTGACTTCAAAGGTGACTGTTATATTTTCACTGTGAGGTTTCTCACGCCCTACTATGTGTGAGAAGGTACAATGTGGACACTGTTTATCCCACGCTTCCCAGAAGGAAGACGATTTGGAGTTGGACAGTTTACTTGCACAGTTATGGAAGGGAGCAAGGGTGAAGCGATTGGCTCGGTTTAAATCCATCATCCCTGGATGGTCAGCTGGAGGTGGCCCTGAAGCCTTTGAACTTCTCAAGGACTGAAGAGCGCAGAGCGTCTGTTTCTCCTGCACCTTCAGTCTCTGTTCCCCCATGTGCATTTTGTGCAGAACACAGCACCCCCTTCTTATTCTGGGCAGCCTCAGTGGGTACGCTTACTGAAGGGAGTCTCCAAACTGATCGAAACACAGCATCAGCAATCCAACGGCTTCCACACTGAGAAACCAGGTGGGTCCTGAGCCTGCAGCTGTTCCACTCTCCAGTACCAGAGTCCTCAGAGATCCCATCAGACAGACTTGTTAGTTAGTAACTGTCCTGTCCCCTGAGGCTGGTTCCACACTGCATCCTGTTGGAGATTTGGATTTTTGCCGTATTTGGACTTCATGGCAGCTGCAGGAATCTGACACCAACCTGCCGGAACATTCCCTTGTGGTTTCCTATCTGCTAAACATTGATGGAGTGAAAGCTCCGGAGGTTGGCTGAGCGCTCCTGATTGATCGAGGGTTGGGGGGGGTTGGTAAACAGGCTGCCTCATAGCTGCAGCCAATATCTTCTTGGCCCCAGGAGAAACAGAGACTTGATAACCCCAGGGGACAATCCCATTTGACTCTCTTGGGTTGGTGCGGAGTTTGGTGGTGACTGGCGGTCTCCACTGCTTCCAGCTCGACTCATTCCCATCCCGTGGCTAACCATTCTGCCCTGCCACATCCACGTAGACGATGAAATGGGGGAACCTAGTGCCTGGTCCAGCCTCCACACACCATGTGGGAAACACCATGAACAAACACTGTGTGGTGGGCCTCATTGGAATGGACTCAGTGTTCTCAGGAAGAACCCAGTTTTGATAAGGGCCATTGTTGGGAGGGGCAGAGAGCAGAACCACCGAGGCCACCTGCTGGCAGCTGACCCCCATACTACTCCCCCCACCCCCATCCCAACTCCCCACTGCTTACCAATATTCACTTGTGGCCTGGGGTCTATAAC